>NC_025702.1:14799361-14821275 GCF_000633955.1 Camelina sativa
GCTATGCCCTCGCAAATTTGCGACGGCTTTGCGAGTCAATTGCTAGAAACACGAGAGCACTTGCAATTCCCTCGCAAAATTTGCGACGGATAAATCTTTCGCAAATTTGCGAGGGAGTTAATACAGATTTGCGACTTCGAGAAACTTCCTCGCAAATCCCTCGCAATATTGCGACAAATTAGCGATGACTTCTTCCAGATGATGATGTTAGACGAATTCAAAGAGTCCGATGATGGAGAAGATTCTAATGATGATAATGTAATGGGTTTGATTGAATAATTGTACTTTTTGTTGTTTTTTTATAAAGAATTTCCAAATTGCGAGGGATTTGCGTTGGATTTCTTACTTGTCCTTGCATATCTCTCATCGCTACTGCCTCACGGTTCCCTCGCAAATGTATTTATTCATTTTAATTAACATGTTAATATGGTTAGTGATTATCATTAACATTTTCAAACTAAAGGAGAGCATCACTAACCAACATCAAGAGACAAGAAATTTTTGATTGGTTATTGATAAATGTTGTTTAGGGTATAGGGTTGATAAGTGTTGTTTAGGGTATAGGGTTTATAAGATATATATGTTTAGGGATTTCTTTTGAGCTTTTGATTGAGTTAATTGTACGAGGAGATGTGATGGNGAGAGATTAGCGAGGAGTTCTCGCTAATCCATCGCTACTGCCTCACGGTTCCCTCGCAAATGTATTTATTCATTTTAATTAACATGTTAATATGGTTAGTGATTATCATTAACATTTTCAAACTAAAGGAGAGCATCACTAACCAACATCAAGAGACAAGAAATTTGTGATTGGTTATTGATAAATGTTGTTTAGGGTATAGGGTTGATAAGTGTTGTTTAGGGTATAGGGTTTATAAGATATATATGTTTAGGGATTTCTTTTGAGCTTTTGATTGAGTTAATTGTATGAGGAGATGTGATGACTATTACTTATTTTTTCTCTTTGCATGTTCTTGAGTTTATGAAAAATTTAATCCTTAGTTTATGAATTTGGTTAAATAGATTTGCGAGGGAAGTGCGAGGAGTTCTCGCTAATCCCTCGCAAAACTGGTGCATTTTAATTGGTTAGTTTGTCGGCGTCCGGCGACACGTTTGCGAGGGATGTGCGATGATTCCTCGCTAATCTCTCGCAAAGTTTGGCGTATTATTATTGGTCAGTTTGTCGGCTTGTTGCGACTGATTTGCGAGGGACCGTAGTTAGTCCGTCGCAATATGTGCGAGGGATTTGCGAGGTTACAAAATATCTATATATACAATCCAGACTCGGTTTGAGCGAAGCTCAAACCCTAGCCGCTCAAACCCTAGCCGCACAAACCCTAGACGCACAAACCTTCTCCCTCAAATCTTCTCCCTCAAATCTCTGTTTCAATCTACTTCGTCTTTGTCTTCTCCGTCTTCTCCGTAAAGAGATTTCTATTTAGGCTATGTTTCAATCTTTTCCGGCTTTCCCGATTTCCCGATCTCCTTCTCTGTCTTTTCCACTTCTCTGTCAAGGTAGTTCCCAAACCCTAATTTTAGTTCATTTGTTTAGTTGTTTAATTTTAATTGTTCAGTTGTTTAGTTGTTCAATTTCAAATGTTACTTTGATTTTTCTGACTAATTTTACTTTGATTTTTATTGTAGATGTTTCATGGTAATGATTACACAAGATTTCTCACTAATCAACGTGTACCCGAACCCACCAGTTCAAACCGTAGTCGGGGTTCCGCCGGTTCTCAGAACACAGCGGCGGTCCAAAATAACCGTCGTTCAACGTCGCAACCACTGTCCTCTCAACAACCACTGCCCTCTCAACAACCACGGCCCTCTCAACAACCACTGCCCCCTACTAATGCAGATCCAGAGATTGGTACGTCTCCACCTGCTCATTCGACTTCTACTGGAGCTTCTGCCCGACTGAACAGTCTAACTCTGGAAGAGTTGCTCGATAGTCCTGGGCGTGCAGGTTTAACGAGGCTAGATCCGCGCCGACCTCAAGGAACTCTCTGGTAATGTTTTTGATTTCATATTAGAATTCTAATGTTTTTAATTTCATTTTTGAATTCTAAGGTTGATTCATATTCTTTGTTTCTCTTTATGTTTGAAGGTTTGATCAAGATCCTGCTGTTGCTTCTACTGTACGAAGCATCTTTGAAAGAGATTTCAAAGAGCCCCATGCCAATTGGACACAAACGCCAAGTGCAGTGGTTGACCGTTGGTATGAAACTTTTGCGGTAAGTCATTTTTTTGTTTTCAAGTTTTACATATACTTTTTTTTGTGGTTGACTGAGACTAATATACTTTTTTTCTTGGAAGCAAACATATAATTGGGACCGAGCCATTAATGAGAGAGTAAGGCAGGAGTTTGAAGCCAAGTTGAAGGAGAGGATGTGTGATCAAGTGTCGAGGTGGAAGCTAAAGTGGAAGCGAAAAGGTGATGAGGCAAAGCCACGGTGGATTGATCCTCAAGTATGGGAAGGTCTGGTTCAGTATTGGCTTGATCCCAAATCCGAAATCAAGAGCATCAACAGCCGTAATGCTCGATATCATGACCCAGAAGGTACCGAAATATATAAGCACCGCTCAAGCCAAACTTCTTTTAAAGCTCGTGCTCGGAAACATGTAAGTGTAGTTATTTAAATTAGGCCTTCTTTTACCTTATACACAATTATTATTTGGCTAATCAATTCTCTTTTTCTCTAATTTCAGTCTGAGCGGACCGGTCAGTTAACTCCTGACTTTCTACTGATCTTAGAAGACACACATCGAAAGCCCGATGGGTCATTTACGGATGGAAAGTCCGAGTCTCTGTTCAACGAGGTGTCATCCAAGATTCAAGAGTTGGAATCTGAGCTTTGTACAGGGGACAATGGAGAGAGTGCTGGGGTGCCCATTCATATTAAAAATAAAATTTACACATCGGTAAGTTTTGTAAACTTTATATACTTTGTATAGATGCAATCATATAGTAATGTTTAGTACTGCTTCTGCTTGGTTTGCCAATCGTATAGTAATGTAGAGTACTTCTTCTGCTTGGTTAAATTTTCATTGGATAGTTGTGTCTCTCTTTCTTATGTTTAACTTACAAGTTCATATGTTTAACTTACAAGTTCATTTTTTGTTTTGTTCTTAGGTTGCTCCTAAGAAAAAAAACAGGATTTTCGGGGTTGGTTCAATGCAATTTGAAGCGTCTTCTTCAAGTAGCTGTCCACCGCCGCATGTGTCTCCAGCTAATGATCCAATCATTTTGGCTCAGAAACTAGCTGCTGCTGAGGAATGTATTCAGACTCAAGCGAGTCAAATCCAAGAGAGTGCACAAAGGATGCATAGCTATGATGCTTATTTCGACTATCTCGCTGAAAAAATCCTGAGTTTGCTGCAAAGTTTCGAAACAAGACAATGGCAACATCGATGGCAACACCGATGGCAACACCAGTAGCCGGAGAAGAGGGCAACACCGATGGAACAGAAACCAATGCCGGTAGCGGAAGTAATACCAGAAACATCACCTCTCTTTCTCAATCTTTTTAATTACTCTTCCTTTTATCATCTCTCTTAATTTTCTTAATTAAAGACTATGTTTTGTAATGTAAATTTTTTGTCAAGACAAGTTAACTTTAATTTTAATTTTTATATCTTCTATTCCTAATTTTAATTTTAATTTCAATTTAATTTTAATATATTTTCAATTCAATTTTCATTCCTAATTCATTATATTTTCTAATTCGAGATTAATTTCAATTTAATCCAGAATTTGCAAACCTATATTTCATTTTAAAATTTGCGAGGGTTGAATCTTGCAATGTATTTGCGATGGATTTTATTCCTCGCAAATTGCTTCAGATTTGCGAGTCAGGAGGTGTCTCGCAAATGGTTAGGGATGTGCGAGGAGTGTGGTCCTCGCAATTTGCGAGGCGTTTGCGAGGGAAAAAGTTCCTCACAAAAATTGCGAGGAATTTGCGATATATTTAATTTGCGAGACGCGATTTACGAGGAATCGTTGTTTCTCGCAAATCTCTTGCGATTGTTTATTTGCGATAAATTCTTCCATCACAAATCAGTTGTTTTCTTGTAGTGTATATATATATATATATATATAGGGTTATGAGTTTTAATCCATTAAAGAGATGAGAAGGTGATGGAACAAAAATATATAATTTTTCGAAGTGATTCTTTTCAAAAGCGAATAAAAAGAAGAGAGATCACTCAATGGAAGGCCGTGACATGGTCCCCAACCCTAATGGCAAACTTGAGGAGAACACGTCCTTATAACAAAATCAAAATCCTTTTATTTCTTGTTCCTTCACTACAAAAATCGTGTGTAGTGTAGCATCGTTTTATTTTCATAAGTGATACTAGGATTATAAGATCATTTTAAAAAAGCATACAATTGAAATTATACTAGTTTAGTTACATTTTTACAGAGTTTAGCTTAAACATCTTTTAGCTTCATGATCAGATGTGTTATTTTGAGTATTTTGTATAGAATCCAACCATTTCTCTACTAGCGCAGTTTTGACATCAAACTCCAAAAGAGAAAAGGAAAAATTTTACAGTGTCACTTTTAGGGAGTGGAACCAGAGAATTTATCATAAAAAAAAATAAATATAAAACACAAAAAGAAGACATGTTGTATGATCTTGAGAGTGATTACTGATTAGCATGAACATTTCAGTTGAATACAACCTCACAAGTGGATGAGGCCCTTCGCGACAACGATAACTCCTGACAAATTTGCAGTTTCTTCTTGTCATCGTTGGATTTAGCGATGAAACTCGCCTTCTTTAAACAAAGCGCGGTTTTCAAGATATAGGTTGAAAGTTTTTTCTCTACTTCTGTTCCTTCGTATTTGATCCACTTCAAAATTTCAAGATTTGAGGACATACATCTTGGAACAGAGCTCGGTTGATTCCAATAAGGCCGCACCTTTCAAGCAGGATGACACTAATATATAAAATCAATAGGGTTGCAATTTTTAGTAAACCATTATTGGCGGAAAAACAGAAATCTGATTCAAGGAGACTAAGAGCATGGCCATCGGTTATACTTTCGCAAGGATGACAAATTTTTTAATAATAAATGAATAAAAATTTAAAGTTTTAATCCTAATTATTCCTAATCCGTGTCTCTGCCCAGACTAAATTAGATACTCACAGACACCTATCGTGTCAATAACGCATTGGTTTGTTTTGTTTTGTTTGTTTGTTTAGTTGTTTTGCCCTTTTTTCATTTGCTCCTCTCTCTCTCCCTCTCTCTCTCTCTCGATACAAACCAGGAACACACTTTGCTGCTTCATGAATCGATTATCAAAATCAATTCCTAGATTTCGTATAATCAAACTCGACGAGAGCAAACCAATCGATGTTCTGATCGGAAATTGCAGCCGAATGCACTGTAGGTAAGCAAAGAAAACATCTTCTTTTAGTCATATTCAGTGGTAGTTTTCTTATTAGAGAAAAGCCCTTTGTTAATTGGATCAAGGGTTCCAGTTTGATTTTGAATTTGATTATGTGAACAAAATCTAGGAATCGATTTTGAGTTTTTTCCATATAACCCAGAAAGAGAAGAGACAAATTTGCCGACGAAGGAAGCAGAGAAAGATTTGCTTCTTTCTTTATCTCAGGTACATCTTTGTTAATCCGTTGTTTGTGGAATTGTGCGTTAACGGACGGAGATTGGTTTTATTTTTAAGGTGTTGAGAGAGATACAATCTTGGATTAGCGAAATTGTAAGTGATTCTAAAGTTGGTTGATTAGTGAAGTTCAACAGGAAGAGGAAGAAGAGACTGCTGATCATGAGGATGGAACTGCTTTATGCTTGGAAAGAGTTGTAACTGATCTTGTAAGTTCCTCATATTTGGTTTCTTTTGGGGAAGGATGGAACTTTTGGAAGCACTGAAAACTGTGAGGAATCAACAGTATGCCTTGGGAGCTTTGTTCAGTTTCTCTGTTCCGTGGTTCAGCAGGTTCCCTTTGCCGAAGATTCTGATGGTTTTGAACATGCACATTTGATCATCCAAAAAACCATCGAGCTTGTTCCGTATCTCCTTCGTTGGTGCCAATCTGTGTTTAAAAAAGCGTCGCCTAGGCGCGCCTGGGCGAGAGGCGAGGTGATTATAAGGGTGTAGCGCCTCTAGTAGACGAGGCCAGGCGGTAGACCAAAGGCGCTCGCTTCGGGACGCCTTGCCATGGAGCCCGCCTCATCTCGCTTAGCGCCTGCAATTGTAATAGGTAATATATGGTTAAACCTCAATATCTTCTCAATATTTTCTCAATATTTGCTTACGTAAAATGTTTCTAGAATGATTTTGTTGATTGCTGTGAATTTATTGCTAGAAGCCCTAAACTTTTGATGATGATGAGACGGATTTTTAGGCTTTGTGTTTAAGTTTTAAACTTTCGTTGGATTTGCTTCTACTTTGTTTTCATTTCTCTGTTTCAGACTCATGATTGGCTTTGGCTTTGGCTTTTCCTTTGTTTTCAAATCTCTGTTATAACTATTATTGGGTTTCTCTCTTTCTCTATGTTTCAATTTCAAATGATAAGCTATTGGTTTTAGACTCAGGTTGTGCTTACATGGTAAGGAATCGATGATTTATGACTAACCTTATGTCTGTTTGTGCAGTTGCGCCTCATACACCAAAGGCGTGGGGCGAATCTCGCCTAGGCGCAGGGCGCCAAACCTACCCTCTGTCGCCTCACCTTGCCTCTCGCCATTTAAAACACAGGTGCCAACCAAAGTTAGAAAGTCAAAGTGGCTCTTAATGAAGTCCTCTTGCAATTCTTGTCTCTTCCATTTATCAACCTTGTTCAATCCTGTAGTCCTATTTTGTATATTTCTTTCAGAGGTAATTTTCATATAGCATTCACATAAGGGAATCTCTTCTGCTATGTTCCATGTAGGCTTTAGTAATTTATTCAATCACTGATGAGATTTCTTAACGCGACACATCTGTTTTTCATTGTCAGTTGCATTGTGATCATCAAATCTTTCTTGATTACCTAATATTTAAAGACATTGGGGCTAGCTGTGCAGAGTACCTGCTGAGGTAAATCCTTTTTCTCTTATGTTATTTGCATATCAACTGCTCCATCCCTGCGTATCAAGATTGGATATGATCTGCTATTATGATTGTGTGAGACCAGCCATGTTAGTTCAGACTCTAGTCTTCGAATGATTTCTCTAGCTACAAAACAACTAAATGCGTTACTGTTGATTCCTGTTTAATAATATCGATTGTATTTTCCTTGTAGATGTTTGCGGACAGTCTGTGATTCATGGACCCTATTTGTGGAATTCCCATTTGAAGAAAGTACAAATGCTTCATCGTCAAAGAGAAGAAAACTTTTGCTCAGACTTCTGGCGTTGAAAGTAACTGTAAACTACAAACTCAGGCTTTTGAAGATGTCAAAGATTGTCTGCTTTGTTGCAAAATTCAGTTGTTAAGCTACATCAGAAGAAACTATTTTTGATAACACATTTTTTGGTTAAATTATATAAGACACCCATATTTAAGGATGACTAATGGGAGGAGAAAAAATAAAAACAAGAGATTAAGGATCAAAACTTAGATTAGTATTATTTTTATTATTATCTAAAGTTTAAGACACAGATTTGAGTATTACCAATGGGAATGCTCTAAGAACAAAACACACCTGATTGATTTTGATAACCTTTAAGGCAGGCGAATCTTCGAGCCACTCTGATTTGCATGTACATACCTCCAAATGTTTGAGTCCATGGAAGCATATACCAACAGAGATTTAGGGCTGAAAGAACAATTAACTAAGAGACCAAAAAGTTACCTCTGAAGCTGATAAACATAAACGAAGATGCTCGACTGAAGCAAGAGAATGCAGAAGCTTCTCAGGTCGGCGAAAAATAATATCAAAATTGGCCTTAACCAACTCACTGAAGTTAAAACCCTTTCTAACTAAAAGGCCAGGCAAACGATCTACAATGTGCAGGTGTTTCAAAGAAGGTGCGTATATCTCAAGTTCCTTGATTCCAAGATAATCTAAAGATAATGTCTTCAAGGAAGGCACTACAATCTTGAAAATCAGACCATTCTTGGTATAAGATCCTTTTTGTATGAACAAGTCTTCAAGAACAGGACAATTGGGCAAAAGTCTAGCTAGAGAACGCAGGTCAGAGTAATTCACTGATTTGAGGGATAAAGTTTTGAGAGACCTTAGACAAACAAGATTAGGAACATCCAAACAAACATTTTCAAGTTCTAAGACCACAAGTGTCTCACAAGTTGTATATAGACTTTTTGGAAGAATTTGAGGCCTGGAATTCCACGACGAGTACGAATATTCGAGTTTCAGCTCAACTAGACCACGTTTCAACGCGCTTCTAACCCAAATCGCAATATTTCCACCTGTGAACCGTCTACCTAATTTGAGATACATACTTTGAAGAACCTGACCTTCGAATGACATCAAAGATCTGTCCACAAACTGCCGAAATATTCTATAATCAGCCTCTGAAGATCCCACATACAGAGGTTTGGGAATTGATCAGTGATATCATCAAACTTAAGTCTTGGTACAAACATCCAGAGATATTTCCAACGTTTAGACAAAAACATAGTTCGCATAACTTTTTTTGTTCGAAGGCATGACAATATCTTCAATAGGATATCGTCAGGTAAGTGACTGATCCTATCCATTAGTTTTTGGAAACCAGAGAGACGAATGTTATCACAAGACAAAGGGAATCTCAATACCTTTCTCGATTAACCTACACATGAAAAGGAACCAGACAAAATCATGTATCAGAGAGATTGGAAGACGATGGAAGTGAAACGCAGACAGGATTTTTTTTACCAAGTGATTCGTTTCAAAAAAGCGAACAGTAAGAAGAGATTACTCTGTTCCTTCGTCTCCTATGAACCCTAATAGAAACTTGAGGACGGCGATGGTCTTAATAACCAAAAAAAAATGTTTATTTCTGTTGATATTTCAAGATCTTACTCTCACTTGTAAAATCAGTTTCTCTCATCTCTCTATCTCTGTTTTGGACACTCTGTTTTGTTCATTGAATAACAAGAAAGTTGGAGAACTTAGAGAGATAACACAAAGAGATTACATTTTATTTTCGGATCTCAAAGATACTTTCTTACAACACACACATCATACTTATACTACTTCTACTAGTTGCACCTCCCACATGCTCCCATACTTAAGACCATCATGACTCTTACACATTAGACCACACTCCTAGTTACTAACCCTTACACATTATAGGCTTGCTTTTTTACACAAGCCACACTACTATTACAACAACTCTCTTAGCTAGGCTTTAACCAAACAAATGACTAAGTCACAACACAACTTTCTACTTTGTCTTGTCCTTGGTCTCTTACTTCTACTTGTCGAATACATCTTCCACATGGACCACCAAAACATCTTTCTCTTTGGGCCTAAATCAAGTTAGTGGTCCATGACAAAACACAGGCTTGTTGACCTTTTTCTTGTCGTTGACTCTGCTTCTTCTTCTTCAGGGAGCTTTGCTTCTTTTTCTTTGTTCTTAAACTATTCTTCTTTCTCTTTGTAGCAGATTTAATCAAGAACTCAATTCTCAACAATTTCCTTTTTCTCGGTAGATGATTATTTAATATTGTGTTAGATACTAAAATTTTGGCATATATTAAGTATTAGTAATTTTATAGTTTTCAGTTTTAAGATCAAATCTGAGTAATAGGAGTAGTTTCTTTTGAAAAATAAGTTTTCAAGGAAAACCCTGAATTCCTCAAACATGTCAATGAATTAAAAGATAAGACGAAATCCCTAAAACAAACATAAGAAATTAGGTTCAGCTATCATATCCCGACCCTATAAGCCCGGTACAGAGAGAATACAAACAGAACACTTTTCGAAACAGAGAGAATAATTTATTCCTTCCCAAGCTCAGTAGATTATTTCATCTATGAAACGAATAACACAGACCTACACGAGAACCATGCAAAACCCTAGGGTAAACATAGAAATAATTGATGCGAAAGAACATACACTAGTTATACAGCCAATTCGTACACATATGCATGCTTAGTTCAAGACAGTGACCTGCGTTACTTCTCCTTCATCAACTATTGATCTGATGACTCTGGTGATAGTCCACTAGATTCAGAGACGAACCCTAAACCCTGAGATATTTTAACGTTACACTGCTCCTTCAAAACCAGAATACGTATGTATAAAATAAATTATTACTACTACTAGTTACAAAAATAAAGTCACACGTGCGACTTTTTCTCACGTGCCAAAAATCTCTATATTCTTGTTTTTCAATAATCTAATCTCATTGGTTTTGATTCGGCAACACAATAATTTCAATCGAAGAAATCAAATCAAACCAAAACAACATAAAAACGCCCAATTTGTTGAAGAACCAAGACTATATATAGTTAAACCGCAAAAGTCAAAACATTACCAAATTGAATAAAAGAGAGATAAACCACTGAGAAATTTAAAGAGCTAAATTGTATGAGTTTTCAACATATCTAAGGTTTGGATAAAAACACTCTCCAGCCAGATATTACTAATTAAGGTCAGACCATAACTTTAATTAGTCGAATGCAAGCAGACAGGTAGGTGAACGCCTTGGAAACAAAGACAACTCCTTAAGCATCTGGAGTTTCTTGTTAGGCTCTTCGGTTGATTCAGTGGAGATAGTTGCCTTCTTTAAACAGTGTGCATTTCTTAAGATAAATGCTATTACTTGTTTATCTTCTTCTGCTCCTTCATATTCTGACCACTCGAGAGTTTCAAGACTCCATATCGCACATTCAGGGATTGAACTCGGTTCACTCCAGCATGGGCGGTCATCATCAGCGTCATCTTCATCATCATCTTCATTGAAGTAGAGCTATAAGTTGACGAGATAGAAGTATATATAGCACATTAGATCAACATATATGTATATATACTTAACCAAGGAAAACTGAATCATTTGGGACGAATTATATGTACCTTTTCAAGTTTGAGAGCTCGTAAATTAGGGGAATCTTTGAGAAAACGCATGAGTAGATTAAACCAGTCTGTGTGAGTTATCCATATCTCTAAAGACACAAGAGAGCAGAAGACTGTGCCAACAGGAAATGCATCCTGCAATGAAGTACAAAGTCAATGTTAGTGGCAACAGATTTTGCTCACAAGAGAACACCCACTCTTTCTGATGATGGAATACACAATTTTTTCAATAATTATAGTTAAGAAGATATTACCTTTGTGGATGTTCTACTATACAGAGATGCTTGACTGAAGTAATAGAACTCAGAATATTCCCAGGATGATAAGCAACATGAACATGTGCCGCTACAATATTGGGCATCTGACTCACAGTAACACAAAACCCACCCTCACATTCATCATTAATGCCAAAACTCTCTAAAGAAGGAGCGTCTATCATAAACCCAGATGCAATATCTGTATCTTCGGAATATGGTTTACTCAAGACTAATCTCTTGAGAGAAGGGACTTTTATGGTGAAAATGGTCACATTGTCATCTGGACATTGTCTCACAACCAAACCCTCAAGGACAACTAGATAAAAGCCTCTGAACAAACTCGTCACCTGGGTATTTAACACATTTAAGCCACAGTTTCTTGAGAGATGGGAAAGAGATTGGAGAAGCAACATCCTTAAGAACCACTTTCTTTAGTTCCAATCCCACAAGCATGCTACACCCTGTGTACAAACTCGTTGGAAGTATGATTGGAACTATACTAATGTCGGTCTTCGTCTTGATAATCAGATTACGCACACAGCGTTTAAGTGCAGCTCTGGTCCATACTCTGATATTAGAGGCACCAGAATAATTACCTACTTTGAATTGCAATTTTTCTATAACTGGTGCCTCATGCAAAAGCAAAGACCTTTCCACAAACCGAGGGAAACTCCAATAGCTATCATCATCAACATCATCATCATCAAATATGAGGTTTGGCGCCATCTTCCAAAGTGGTTGCCATCTCTCGCAGGAAGAAAAGACAACACATTCAACAGCAGTTTATCGGGCAATCCACTTATGCTATCCATTATTTGAGAGCTAACCCCTTTTGAAGATCCTTCCGTAACTTCCAGAACCTCTTTCGAAAGAACAGTAGTAGCAGTCGGTTGGTAGACAGATGTTTAGTTCCAAACAGAGATCGATGAGTTTTGCGAATTCTCTTTGATCCTTTTAACTCTCGGGTGTGTTTTTTTAAATCTCTCAACTTTTCTCTGTTTCAACCTTAAAGTGCTAACTGCTATATATGCTCTCTTAGGGTTACATATAAGCTTCCTTTTTATAACCAAACTCTACCGTCCTATTTATTTGTTTAGTTTACTTTTTAGAGATAAGCTAAATTTCTTAAATCTAAATATTAACATTTATTAATAATCTCTAATTTTATTCCTAAAATCGTATTTCTTATTTCCATATTGTCGACTTCCGATTCTTCATCTTCCATTAAAAAAAAATCAACTAAAATACATTAATATATATATATATATATATAAAATATGATTAATACTCTATATTTTTGGGTTTTTATTTTACACTGAGTTTAAACTGAACAAAACTAATTCTCAGGCCGGAGCCGTGGCTAAAACTATATAAATGTTAAGGGCATTATTTTCCAAAGGTTTACTGTAGTGTATTGATCAACTCTGCTATAGTATAGTTAGAGCATCATTACTTATGGTTCCTTCCCCTAAATTCTCTTATTAAAAATAAATGAAAAAATATAAAAAGAAAAAAAATGTAAGAAAACGCTGCTTAAAGTACTAAACACTAAAATCTATTACGCCAATCCTGCTTATTCCGTATATTTCATTCCTTTTCCTCAACCAGATTGGGACGCTTAGACTTAATATTAGCCATGATACATGTGATGAGCTGCAAACGGTTATGTCCATCCATCCAGGCATACGTGGTAAGTATTTATTACCTTGATTGTGTTGCCTTCCATTGATTGCATGAATCCATCCATACAAATCTTAGCGGAATATGCATATTTTTATAACTTCAAAATGATATGACACGATAAAATATAAAACTAGCAAGAACATACAGTTAAATACCTTAAATCTTCGTCACTTCTTCTTCATCATTGAAGAATCCTATACTCTAGTTGTTGTCAGCGATAAGTCAATAAAGTGACAAACCCTAAATCTTAAAATGGCTTCTCTTTTCCCGCTCCAATATATATATATATATATATATATATATAAATGGAAGGCCTTCTAGCCATACCGGACATTTAATCCAACCAAATTAGATTATTTGATTCAGTAACAATTATTTGAATCCAATAAATCAAACCAAACCAATTAACGTAACAACGCCCAAATATGTTGAAGAATATTCAAGTGTATGTTTTTTTTATTCTAATCAAGAACAAAAGAAACTCAAAGAGCTAAATCCTAAATACTAGTATAAGATTTCAACATATCTAAGGTTTGGATAAAACACTCTCGAACCAGATATTAGTCAAACCATAACTTTAGTCGAATGCAAGCTGACATGTAGGTGAACGCCGGGGAAACAACGACAACTCCTTAACCATCTCGAGTTTCTTGTTAGGGTCGTCGGTTGATTCAGTGGAGATAGTTGCCTTCTTTAAACAGTTTGAATTTCGTAACACAAATGCTATTACTTGTTTCTCTTCTTCTGCTCCTTTATATTCTGACCACTCGAGAGTTTCAAGACTCCCCCTCACACATTCAGGGACTGAACTCGGTTCACTCCAACACGGGCGGTCATCATTGTCGTAGTCATCATCATCACCATCAGCAGCATCAGCATCAGCATCATGATCATGATCATCATCGTTATCCTCATCATCATCATCATCATCATCATCATCATCATCATCATCATCATCATCATCATCATCATCATCATCGTTATAGAACTTTAAGTTGACGAGACAGAAGTCCAGCACATTAGATCAACATGCATATATATACTTATCCAAAGAAACTAAATCATTTGGGACGAATTATATGTACCGTTTCAAGTTTGAGAGCTCGTAAATTAGGGGAATCTTTGAGAAAACGCATAAGTAGACTCAACCAATCTGTTTTAGATTTCCAAATCTTTAAATACACAAGAGAGCAGAAGACTTTACCAACAGGATATGCATCCTGCAATACAAAACATAATTACAGTACACACTATCAATGTTAGTGGCAACACAATTAGCCACTCTTTCTCATGATGGAATACAATTTTATTTTATCTTATTTTATAGAAGTAACTGATTCTGAAAACAAAATCAAGGATGCAGACGGTAAAACAGTACAACCAAGCATCTGTAGTTAAGAAGATATTACCTTTGGGGATTTTCTATTACATAAAAAGAGATGCTTGACTGAAGTAATAGAACTCAGAATATTCCCAGGATGATAAGCGACGTCAACATATGCCTCTACAATATTAGGCATTTCATTCTCAATAACACAAAACCCACCCTCATAACTGTCAAGAATGTCAAAGTTCTCTAAAGAAGGAGTGTCTACCATAAACCCAGAGACAATATCTGTATTTTCCGAATCTGAATAATTAGTCATGACTAAACTCTTGAGAGAAGGGACTTTTATGGTGAAAATGGTCACATTGTCATCTGGACAGTGTCTCACAACCAAGCTTTCAAGAACAGGACAAGTAGATAAAAGCCTCCCGAAAAACTCGTCACTTGGGTATTTCACACATTTAAGGCTCAGTTTCTTGAGACATGGGAAAGAGATTGGAGAAGTAACATCCAAAAGAACCACTTTCTTTAGTTTCAATCTCACAAGCATGCTGCACCCTGTGTACACACTCCTTGGAAGTATCACTGGAGCTGTACTGTTAATACAACAGTCCGTCTTGATAATCAGTTTACGCACACAGCGTTTAAGTGCAGTTCTGGTCCATACTCCGATATCAACTGCACCAGAATCTTCACCAAGTTTGAAATGCAAACTTTCTATCACTGGTGCCTCATGCAAAAGCAAAGACCTGTCCACAAACCGAGGAAAACTTTTATCGCTGTCATCATCATATATGAGTCTTGGCACCATCTTCCAAAGCGGTTGCCATCGTTTGGACAAAACCATGGTGGCCACGACATCTTTCGCAGGAAGAAAAGACAATATACTCAAGAGCAGTGCGTCGGGAAATTCACTTAAGCTATCCATTACTGAGAGGTGAGAGCTAGCTCCTTTTTGAAGATACTTCCGCTAAATCCCCAAACCCTATTATCGAAAACATAAATCCACAATATAAGTCACTGTGAAAGAACATTAGCAAAAGTCGATTCGTACACAGACGTTTAGTTTCAAACAGAGATCGATGAATTTTGTTAAAATATTATTGCTATTGTACTTTCAAATCCAAAAGAATAAAACAAAAAATTAATAAAGGAAAGTGGAATACCTAAACCCTTCCGCTACTTCCCCTTCAATCATGTATTTATGATCGATTGATTGATTTAGCAGGAACTCACAAGAACTTGATCACCGAGTAATCGGAACTGGCTTCCAAAGACGAAGAAACTTGAAGGAGAGTATAATCTCACACAAAGAACGCAAAGGTAAAGACTCTAAATCTTGTGTACTTTTAATTTCTTCGCTGCTCTTTTTTTAATCTCTCTCTCAATTTTTCTCTGTTTCTCCTTCAAAGTGCTATGCTCTCTTTTGTTTCTTTAGCCATAAGCATTCAATAACCAAACCCTATTAACGTTCTCTGCTATTTTTTTCTTCCTCTTTGTTACAAGAATTAAAAATTACAGTATAGATAATAAATTTCAACTAAAGATAAATACAAGAAGAAAAAAAAATATATATATATATATATATATATTAATAATATATATACATTAAATACTTTATTTATTTCGTTTATTTTGTTTAACACCGAGAGAACCGGACTACTTTCTTATGTTATTAATTACTCACATGGGTATTTCTTAACTACTTACAGCAAAAAGGATCAATTTCTTGAGAGTAGGGAACGAGATTGGAGAAATAGCATCCGCAAGAACCACATTATAGTTAGGTTCAATTTCGCAAGCATTCTACACCCCGGTCTGGAAAATTCCTGTAGTTTGATTAGTCTAACACTCTATAAACTAAACAAACTTGTAACTGCAACAGTTAGAAGCACCAACAGAAAACAAGCCCCGATGGAGAACATAGAGTAACAAGTATAATAACCAAAAAATCTTTTTTTTTTCTTTAACAACAATTTTGAAATAATCAGTCGACACACTAAACAGAATTAATGGAGCAAAAACCATAAAATAATATGCTGTAGCTAAGCCAAGGACACAATATGTTTATGATTCTTTCTCCGACAGACGACAGTGCAAAGAGGCAGATCAAGAGCGAGAACATAACAAACTCAAAGATCTAAATATATGGAAAAGAAAAAACATTCAAAGTTCTTTAGAGCTTAATTCTAACAGATCTAAGGTTTTGATCACAAACTGATCAAAGAGATTTTACTTGGCTATTGAACATGTCTTATACCCTCTCAAGGATGACAAAAATGAGTCCTTAAGAGGAAACCAGTTATGCAAATTACAACATATTACCTTTTAGCTCGGTAAGCAGAGACAGAGGCGCTTGACTAAAGCTATAGAAGCCACAAGCTGCTCAGTATGGGTAAAAGAAATGTCTGGTCCGCTCTAGATTTGTATTCGTATATCGTTATTAATAGCAAAGTTATATATACATTGTTATTGTCTTAAATATTTTCCTAAATCTTGTTATATATCTATCTACTTAATTAACTCTTTTAAAAAAACTTCATCTAAACCCACAAATGGAACCAACCCACTCCTTCAACAAGAGGTGAATATATTGTTTGCGATAAAAATAAATATCCAAAAGCATTTTCCTAGTATAAGAGAGTAACAAAAAGAACATATCTTATCTAATCCAGTATGAGCAAGAAGTTAAAAAATCCAATGAGCTAAACATATAAAGAGATAAACATCACAAGTTCTAATTTCTTATATGAGATTAAAGTTTAAGAGTCCAGAAGAATGCAAGCAGACATGCTGGTGAACGCCTCGATGATACAGGAAAATGCTTGAGCATCTCAAGTTTCTTGTTGTGGTCAGCTTGCAATTCGTAAGATGGATGCTACTACTTCTTTCTCAGTTTCTGTTCCTTCATAATATCTCCATTTAAAGGTTTCAAGACTAGGTAACAGATATTCAGGAACCAAGCTCGTATCTTTCCAGCACGGACGTGGCTCGCTATCCGGAATGTAATGGTACTGAGACACAAGTATAGCGCACCATATCAACCTTACTAATATCGTAAATAATAACCTTATCAAACATAATGACTGAATATTAAGGTGAAATATATGTATATACAATAATACCTCTTGAATTTTGAGAGTTTTAAGATTAGGGGAATCTCTGAGCACACGTATAAGTACATTCAACCATTCTGTCCCACATATCACATATGCATATAGTTAAATGTACAAGAGAGTGGAATATACTACCAACAGGGTACACATCCTGCATATACCGAGATGTTGTGTCAATAGTTTTGATCATAAGAGAACTCAACTAAAGATCAAATATCAGTTACCTTTGAGTTTGTTAAGCAGAGAAAAAGACGCTTGGCTGAACTTAGAGAGCCCAAAAGCTGCTTAGTTCCGGGGGAAATAACGTCGATACTTGCTCTGGCAATCTTACACATTATTCTCAACGATGCAAAACCCACATGAATAATCAGCAAAGTCCAAGCGCTCCAAACAAGGAGCGTCTATCACAAACCCATGAGATTTGTTTGTTTTAACTTTCCTTATTTTTTGCAAGACTAAATTCTTAAGACAAGGTACTCTAACGGTGAAAATGGCCACACTGTCACCTCGACATCGCTCCACTACCTCTTTAGCAGTAGGCAGTAATGACAATATTCCCAAGAGAAGGTCATCATGCAACTGACTTATCCTGTCCATAATTAAGAGGTTTCAGCATCCGCAAATTTCTGAAAATATCAGAAAGGACGAAGAGGGGATATGAGATTTTGTGGAAACAAACAATTAGTCATATATAAGAAAAGACGCAGAATAAAATCAAAACCCTAACGAGGTATATAGAAAAAGATGCAAAAAAGAGTAAAAGACCTAGAAAGGCGTCAAGAAGTTTTCGTTTTCCCTTCTTTTATTAACCTAACCAATATCAGACCAAA
Organism: Camelina sativa; assembly: GCF_000633955.1. Taxonomy (NCBI): domain Eukaryota; kingdom Viridiplantae; phylum Streptophyta; class Magnoliopsida; order Brassicales; family Brassicaceae; genus Camelina; species Camelina sativa. The sequence goes on from NC_025702.1 coordinate 14,817,551, forward strand.
AGAAGCTAAACCGGAAATCAGTAGTTTAGTTTCAATTTAACTAAATTTTATTAATAAATTGACCCTAACAAAAAGAAAAAGAAAAAGAAAAAGCTCTGTTTAAAGGGAACTAAAAATTACAACTTACAAGGCAAACACCATACTTAAACTACAAATCTGAGCTATTCAATAGACAGAAATGGAGAAAATACTATAAATTGAGATACTGTAGCTAAACCAATGAAAATGCCTTTAGAATTCTTTCTCCTAGAAAGCAAAGAGGCAGAGCGCAAGAAGAATACAACCTCAAAGATCTACATACTACAAAGGAATAACATACAAAGTTCTTAGAGCGTCTACCATATCTAAGATTCATAAACCGTATTTATCGTCTACCATATGTAAGATTCAGATCCCCAAACACACAAAGTCCTTAGCACTTCCGTTAATTATTCATGAAGATTCAAACGATAAATTGCAAACAACACTTGTGGTCGGTAAGCAGAGATAAATGCGCTTGACAGAAGCTATAAAAGGCACAAAGTTCCTCAGTATGGGCACAAGAAATGTCAGATATCTGACTTCGCACTCTCCGTATATAGAGAGCATTGCATTATGAAGATGTTCACTGATTGTCAAACATGAGATACATAGCATTTACCAGATTTACAAGATACTTCCTATTTTATATGCAAAAATAATCTCTTTTTGTTTGGCTCAAGATTTTTTTTTTCCTGTCAACAGATTGTTCATTAATTGCAAAGTTATAAAAAAAGAATACAAACTTCATCTAAACTCATAAATGTAACCAACCCACTCCTCCAACCAAGGTGTATAGATCACCAACAGAGAGTGACCCCGAAGAGACGCTTAAAACATTCATTTAGCTACTTTTTTGTTTCTAGTTGCTTATCTAAGATTAAGATATAACACTCCAGTTGAAAGCAAGCAGACAAGCTGGTGAACGCCTAGACGATACTGGAAAATGCTTGAGCATCTCAAGCTTCTTGTCGTGGTCAACAGGTTTTGAGGACTTAATAGTGGCTTGCTTTAAACAGCTTGCGATTCGTAAGATGAATGCTACTATTTCTTTCTCTGTTTCTGTCCCTAGATATCTTACCCATTCAAAGGTTTCAAGACTAGGTAACAGATATTCAGGCACCAAGCTCGTTTCTTTCCAGCACGGACGCGGCTCACCTTCCCGAAATGCATGGTACTGATCAGATATACAAGTACATTGCAACATATCAATCGATTGTACTGATATAGTAACCTTATCTCAATGACACTGAATGAATTGAGGTGAGATATATGTACATACCTGTTGAATTTTGAGAGTTTTTATATTAGGGGAATCCCTCAGCACACGTATCAGTACATTCAACCAGTCTGTCTCACATGTGCATATAGTTAAATGTACAAGAGAGTGGAATTTTCTACCAACAGGATACGCATCCTGCATAATATCAATGCATGAGAAGGGTAGTGTTAATAGTTTTGATCATGAGAGAAGTTAATTAGTGCCCATATCAAGTATATATAGTTAATGCGTAGTAAACAACATGTTACCTTTGAGTTTGGTAGGCAGAGAAAAAGACTCTTGGCTGAAGTTAGTGATCCCATAAGCTGCTCTGTTTGGGGAGTAAACAAGTCGATACTTGCGGTGATGATCCTACTCATATTCCTCTCAACGATACGAGACCCAAGCGAATAGTCAACAATCTTCAAGCTTTCCAAAGAAGGAGCATCTATTACAAACTCATGAAGAACATTGTTTTTTTTTTCTAATAAGGATAAACGCTTTAGTGATGGCACTCTAACGCTCCAAGTGGTGGCACCTGAACATTCCTTCAAACCCAAGTCTTCAAGAACAGGACAACTGGTTAAAAGCTTGCTGACAGCTTTACTACCTGCGAACTTCACGAGTTTAAGCTTTAACTTTTTTAGGGAGGGCAAAGAAAATGGGGTAGGAAAGGCCATCACAACCACGTTATGTAGTATCAAGGTCGCAAGCATTGTACAAACCCCACTATACAAGTTCCACGGAACCATGACTGCAGGAGGTTGACTACTACTAGTAGAAGTATCGGTCTCGATAACCAGTTTACGCACACAAGATTTATGATATGCAGCTCTAACCAGAGTATGTCCACTATCAAAGATGTTACCGAGTTTGAAATGCAAAGTATCTAGAACTGGAGCCTTGTGCAACACCAAAGACCTGTCTACAAAGGTATAAAATCTTTCCTTATCAGTGTTCTGATAGCTATCATCGTACACAAGCGTTGGCACCATCCTCCAAAGAAATCGCCAGCGTTTTGATAAAACCATTGTGGCCACAACATCTTTAGCAGGCAGTAACGACAATATATCCAAAAGAAGCTCATCATGTAAATGACTTAACCTATCCATTGTTAAGAACTTTCAGCATCCGGAGAAATCTAAAAGCCTGAAAACATCAAAAAAACGACGAACAAAGGGATATACATAAGATTCTCAGGAGCCAAACAAATTAATAGGACTCATAAGCAAGGACGCAGAGTAAAAGCAAAACCCTAGCGAGATATATAGAAATAGCAACAAACAAAATCCAAACTTACTCCTCCAAAATCGTAGAATAAGCAAATATACTTTAGAATCTCATGTAATTCATAAATTAATTATTAATCAAGTAAGGTTTCACTCTCTCCTTATTAGTCTATTTAGCATTTAAGTTTTTTAAAATTAATAATTATTTTAAATTAAATAAAAATGTAATAATGTACATTAATCTATACTTTAAATCCACATTTTACTACTAAATTGTAACTGAAATTACATAAATTATGAATTGACTATTTTATTTGACCATTCATTTCATTCCAACACACTATAAAATATAATTGTAACTCCACTAATTAAATTATATTAGAAATGTAACTTTCAACCCTTGGAATCACATAAATAATCATTCTCACATCTTCATCCACCATATCTAGAATCCAAAATATTTTCTTTCTTTTGTTTATGTTCTTGCATGGGTTCAAAATCATAGTAAGAATGTGATTATATAATTTGTACAATTTTATTTCTTTGTTTTTATGTATTTCTTCTTTCCTTCTTTGTATTCTTATTATTTTTAATTTTCAATTACATATGTATAATAAATTATTTTTGAAATGTAATTTACATCCCTTGAAATCTTATAAATAATCATTCTCACATCATCATCCACCATATCTCATATTCTAAATATTATTTGTTTTGTTTATGTTCTTGCATTGATTCAAAACTCATGGTAAGAGTGTGATTATATACTTTTTTAGATTTTTCTTATATTTTGTTCAAATTTATTTCTTTGTTTTTAGGTATTTTTTCCTTGTTTCTGTGTCTTCTTATATTTTTAATTTTCAATTACATATGTATTATAAAATTTTGGTGGCTGTAAAAAACAATTATTCACTCTCTCTTTGTTCCATTTGGCATTTAATTTCTAAAAAATAATATTTATTTTTAATTAAGTAAAAATATAATTATGTACATTAATCTATACTTTAAATTTACTATTTAGTACTAAATTGTAACTGAAATTACATAAATACGAATTGACTATTTTCCATTCATTTTCATTCAAACACACTATAAATTATAAATATAACTCCTCTAATTAAATTATTTTAGAAATGTAACTTTCATCCCTTGAAATCTTATAAATAACCATTCTCACATCATCATCCACCATATCTCAAATTCTAAATATTTTATTT
>NC_025702.1:14822824-14852772 GCF_000633955.1 Camelina sativa
GAATTGACTATTTTCCATTCATTTTCATTCAAACACACTATAAATTATAAATATAACTCCTCTAATTAAATTATTTTAGAAATGTAACTTTCATCCCTTGAAATCTTATAAATAACCATTCTCACATCATCATCCACCATATCTCAAATTCTAAATATTTTATTTTATTTGTTTATGTTCTTGCATGGGTTCAAAACTCATAGTAAGAATGTGATTATATAATTTATACAATTTTATTTCTTTGTTTTTATGTATTTCTTCCTTCCTTCTTTGTATTCTTATTATTTTTAATTTTCAATTACATATATATAATAAATTATTTTAGAAATGTAACTTCCATCCCTTGAAATCTTATAAATAACTATTCTCACATCATCATCCACCATAAGTCATATTCTAAATATTATTTGTTTTGTTTATGTTCTTGCATGGATTCAAAACTCATGGTAAGACTGTGATTATAAACTTTTTTTAGATTTCTCTTATATTTTGTTCAAATCTATTTCTTTGTTTTTAGGTATTTTTTCCTTCTTTATTTGTCTTCTTATATTTTTAATTTTCAATTACATATGTATTATAAATTTTTGGTGGCTGTAAAAAACAATTATTCACTCTCTCCTTGGTCCATTTAATTTCTAAAAAATAATATTTATTTTTAATTAAGTAAAAATATAATAATATACATTAATTTATACTTTAAAAATCTACACTTCACTACTAAATTGTAAGTGAAATTACATAAATATGAATTGACTATTTTCCATTCATTTTCATTCAAACACACTATAAATTATAACTGTAACTCATCTAATTAAATTATTTTAGAAATGTAACTTTCATCCCTTGAAATCTTATAAATAACTATTCTCACATCATCATCCACCATATCTCAAATTCTATATACTTTCTTTGTTTTGTTTATGTTCTTGCATGGGTTCAAAACTCATGGTAAGAATGTGATTATATATTTTGTTAGAGTTATCTTATATTTTGTTCATTTTTTTATGTATTTCTTCATTCCTTCTCTGTCTTCTTATTATGTAATTGAAAATTACATATGCGTAATATATTATTTTATAAATGTAACTTTCATCCTTTGAAATCTTATAAATAACCATTCTCACATCATCATCAACTATATCTCAAATTCTATATATATTTTTTTTTGTTTATGTTCTTTCTTGGGTTCAAAACTCATTGTAAGAGTGTTATTATATATTTTATTAGATTTATCTTATTTTGTTCAAACGTTTTTTTTATGTATTTCTTCCTTCCTTCTTTGTATTCTGATTATTTTTTAATTTTTAATTACGTATGTATAATAAAATTTTGGTGTCTGTAAAAAACAATTATAGATGCAGATTCAACAATACTAAATTTCGATCAAAGCCCAATGAGGGAATGAAGCTAAAAATCATCTTCATTCATGTATATTTATTTTATTTTTGAAAGTATGTGATGTTTTAACAAAATAAACGATTATAATTATTAAATAAAAAATTTAACTCTCTCTTATTTCCAAAAATTTGTAATCATTATATTTAGTTCTTGTGATCCAAAATATAATTGTATAAAGATCATTATAATGTTTATTTAATTCAAAAATTTGTAATTTAATGATTTTCTATATAAAACACAATTTGATATTTCATTTCCAAAATTTAACTATAAAGAACAAATCGATAGAATTTTACCTAGCAATAAGGTGAATATAAAAAAGATTAAAAAATAAATTAATCTTTGGGATGTTTTTATTGCATTTCATAAGATTTTATAGAAAATATATTTAATTGATACTTAAAAATAATTTTGGAATTTATTTATTAAATGTTTTATGTAAATTTTGAATATCATAGTAAACTTATATTTTTATCATTAACAATAGTTTTTAAATAAGTGGTATATTTTGATATTGTATGATTTGAATTAATAAAGTGTATTATTGACATTTACAAAATTTGTTTGTTATATATGTATTTTTAGGGAGAGTTTCAAAAATACATCATTTTCAATCTCATTTTTCAAAAAGACCATTTTAAAATTTTTTTATTGAAAATCTTCTCATAATATTCTAATAGTTTTATGATTATTACATACACTAAAATGAATTAACATAATTAATACAACAACCCGCGCATATGCGTGGGACCGTACCTAATTATAAATAGAAATTGGGAAGTTAATCTAAAATAAGAAATTTCTTAGCTAATATATTTTAATTACAAATTTAAACCTAATTAATATTAAAGCCATTATCTGATACATAAAAAAAAAACTGAACTAAATACAGTATATGTTTTGTTGGTGAAGATAACTTGTATAAAATAACAAATAATAGCACATGTTTGACATTAATCTTACTTAATCAATTGAAAAATATTCAGTTTAATACATTTGGGTTTGATTTTGCACTGAAGATTGAACCATACTGGCCGTACCAGAAATTTCAAACCAACTAATGAAGTAAAACAAGAGAAGAGCGTATTATTTCCCTTAAACACGATCACATCTCCACTAAATCAACTAAAGGTAATTCGATAGTTTATCTCGAACCAATATCAGAGCCAAAGAAGCTAAACCGGAAATCAGTAGTTACAGTTGAATTAGACTAAAAATGTAACACAAAACAGAATGACATAACAGTAACTTTGCTCAAGAAGGAGCGTGAGATGTTCCTCTCATGTGAACGAGGTAAGTGATTTGTCTCTTAACTAGGTTTAAGACACAACAAAAACATTTAATTAGGAGACATTCGAAATTGCAACTTAAATCATTGTAAAATACTTTTATTTACATTCGAGTAAGAGACTAGTTATCGTCTTGTTCTTGAACATTTTTAGACAAATAATGTTTCTTTTCCAACATCACACGTCCTCTATTAGGAAACTTTAAACCACCTTGACGCTTCTTCAAGGTTTTCAACCAGTGTAATTTCTTGCCGTGTCCCTGAGACTTGTGTTTTTGTTTCTTTGAATGTCTTCTATGTCTCATCAGACCTTCCACAAGCGCATGGAATTGCCCACCTCTGTGCTGCTTCTTACGTGTAATAAGACTTTTTGTTTCTGATTTCCACTGTCTCTCAACTAATTTTTCTTTGTTTCTGTGAAGTGTCTTCTGAAATTGCTTCCAAGGTGATGCCTTACGGCCTTGCTCCTTTTTATGGTGGTAATAGTGATGGTGGTGAAAAACTTTTCCTAGTTTCTTCTTCAATCTTTTAAACCGCCCCATCGCCTTTTTCCTCTGTTTTGCAGGATCGTGTGATAATATGTCACTCTTTTTATGTGGAGCACTGTCTTCAGAGTCATCATCATCACTCTGTGGTGTATATGGTGAGTCTGACTCAGACTCGGACTCGGTGACACTTTCTGTCTGAGTTTCCCAGTTTGAGCCAGAGTCTGACTCAGAGGTTTCTTCTGATGATTGCTCAATAGATACTGTCACAGACCGTGTCTGTTCACTCTCGGTTTCATATGAATATTCATCCCAACTTTCAGCTTCTTGATCCAACAAAGTTGGTTTCATATTACTCTGACCTGGCTTCTTGAAATCAAGGGCTCCGACAGGAAGAGGTTGTGATGACTTGATCCGAACAAACTGATCATGAAGAGGCAAAACTGGATCATCATGGCTTGGAACTGATATCTCTGCTTCATTTTTCACACGATTAGTAACAAATCTTAAAGCAGAAAGCTGTGTATCAATTAGTTCCATTGCATCAGTGACTTCTTCTGTCAAACCATCCTTACTAGGATAGCTTTGAATCAGATTCAGTCTAAGGTCTCGCTTTAATGTTCCTTTTGCCTCAAACAGTTTACCACTTTCTGAGATTTGAGATCCGTTGACTCTCATTGCAGAGGCATCCACCACATTCGACGGTTTTAAACCTAACTGTGATGCAAGTATCTGTATAACAAAATTTAAAATTGACAGTAACCAAAATTCAGAAACGTACACAACAATCAGAAGATGTATAAACAAAAATGTGAATGCAGATTTTTTTTTTTAACATACCTCTGATTGTCTAACGAAAATTTCATAGGAAGCAACATCTAGAAATCTCTTCAATAGTAACTGAGTGTCCTCATCCAACTGCAATTTGAAGGTTTTCTAATTAATGTTAAAACTACTCTGATGAGAGAAAAAATTATGATTCTGGAGTGGAGGCTGAATGTTAGATTTAGTGATATCGTAACCTCTGTAACTAACTCTTTATTGATAACCCAAACACTAACACACCATAGACGAAGGCAAGCACATCACAAGCTCTTCACCTAACAAAGATCAGAGACGAGAGCACATCACTCTCGCACTAACCATCAGAGAGCACATCCCTCTCTCACTAGCACATCGCTAGAACATTCAACAACAATCAGCATCCCGAACAAGAAGAGCTTCACATCTCTTTTAAGCTGATCCCGTAACGGCCAAGCTTCCTCCTGGATTAGAGTCTTTCCTCTCTTCTGGTCCACATCATCATCTTCTTTACTTACTTCCTTCTCACGTGGCACATGCCTTCTTCTCCTACTCAAGATATTAGTTTTCTTCTTCTTTATGTAATACGATGATGAATCGTATCACTGAAGTCTGAAGATGATGTAACTAAACTCTCACCAGATATGCCTCGGGATTATATTCATTCCTTGAATTTGAATCGAGTAGACCGTATAGTTTTCTCAGGGATTGAAGATTACGCACTAAATTATTGGGAACCATCATATAGAGTCTATTCAGAAAACAAAACAAAAAAGAAGGAATGATATTTTCAGACAGATTGAAGAAGAAGAAGAAGTAAGTAAGTACGGTTTAAAAGATGCGAGGAACGGAATCGAACACAATAGCCGATTGAATTGCATATATATTGTTTTGTTTTTTTGCTTTCGTGTCTGAAACGCAACGTTGGTTCGAAGAGCATCGTTTAAGAAAAAAGAAAGACGCCGTCGTTTTCTTAAGGGATCTTAAACTGTTTTTTTTTTTGAGGAATGCTTTTTAGATTTTATTTTCTACAATTGAAGTCATATGCTTTTGGCAAAAAAAAAAAAAAACAATTGAAGTCATATGTAAGATTCAGATCACAAAACAACCAAAAAGATTTGACTTGTCTAACGTGTCCTGCCCTTTCAAGGATGACACAGTAGCTTCAGTCGAATGTAAGATGACATGTACTTGAACACCTTGACAAAAATGACAACTCCCTTAGCATCTCAAGTTTCTCAACAGGATCCCTAGATCTAGATGAGATAGTTGCTTTCTTTAAACAGCTTGCATTTCTTAAAATAAATGCTACTACTTGTTTCTCTTCTTCTGATCCTTCATATTGAACCCATTCCTGAGTCTCAAGACTAGATGACACACATTCAGGAACTGATGAGTTTGGTTCATTCCAGCAGAAGTGTGGACTTTGAAAGCCCCCGCACTGAGATATAAAAGTACAGTGCCTAGTGTCATAAATACTGGCAAAATAACCTGATCGAAGATAACTAAATATAATTTGGATTTATAACAGACAGTACCTGTTCAATTTTGAGAACTTGTAATTTAGGAGAATCTCTGAGCAGACACATAAGTGGTTTCAACCAGTCTGTCGTACATATGCACAGCGTTAGATGTACAAGACGGTGGTAGACACTACCGACAGGATAAGCATTCTGCATAACAAGTACACAAGCAATATAATGCCAGCAGATTATATGAAAAACAGAACCCACACTTTGTAGCAATGTAGTGCCAATAGTTTTGGTCATGTTGGTTAGAAAAAGGAACATCAAGAATGCAGAGTGGTAAAACGTTATAAGGAACATCATGTATGGTTAAGAAGATATTACCTCTGCGGTTGATAAACGTAAATAGAGACGCTTGACCGAAGTAATAGAACCCATAATGTTCCGAATACGATAACTAATGTTGAGATTGGCATACACAATCTTAGGCATATTATTCATGATGCAACAGTCAGAATTAACATAAATGCTAAGTCCACCAGTATCATCAAAAATGCTAAAGCTCTCTAACAAAGGAGCATCTATCACAATTCCACAATCCTTGTCTTCTTCATCTATCTCGTGGTTGAGGTCAGTAATAAGCTGCTTACACCGAAAGCATAATCTCTTCAGAGAAGGTATTTTGACAGTTAGAACGGACGCCAGATTGTCACCAGGACATTGTTCCACAACCAAGTCCTCAAGAACAGGACAGTTGGATAGCAACTTGTTAACAAATTCTTCACTCGGGTACTTCATGTTTACAAGGCTCAATTTTTTTAGAGATGGGAAAGTAGAAGCTGGCAAGGAAGAATCATGCACAAGAGTCGTGTCGTTTAGTTTCAATGTCACAAGCATTCTACATCCCCCGCTATACAAGCTCCATGGGAGTATGACCGGATATTTCATGGCATTACTATGAATCTCGATATCCAACTCACGGACAAAGCGTTTAACAGCAGTTCTAACCCATACTCCAATATCTATAGCACTTGACTTCCAACTATGATTGAAACGCAAACGCAAACTTTCTAGAACTGGAGCCTCGTGTAACAACAAAAAACTGTAAACAAACCGAGAGAAACTCTTGTCTTCAGTACCTCGATAAATAACATGTTCATATTCAAGTCTTGGCACCAACATCCAAAGAAACTTCCATCGTTTTGACAAAACCATTGTGACTACGACATTTTTTGAAGGCAGTAGCGACGATATTCTCAAAAGAAGCTCCTCAGGCAAATGACTTATCCTATCCATATGAGCCATTCCTTTTTTCAAATCCTAAGCTTTCAGATTCCACAGATTTCTCTGTTAATACCAGAAACTTGAATCTACATAAAAGATAAAATTAGGTCTTTTTAGTTGTTTCGTCTTTCAAATTTCACTTGATTACCACAGGAACCAACATAATATATATAATCATTATTCATTAAGCAGCCGGAAAAAAAACAGGGGACGCAAACAAACCCTAACAATTACAGGAACTGAAACTCACCGGACAGTATTGTGCAGAAACGAACTAATTCGTTTATGTCTTGATGAACAGATTCACTACCGATTTAACAAAATTAAGGCGAACAATCAGAAGATTTTCATAGAATTGTAAAGTAAAAACCCCTTATACCGGCTTTTAAAAAAAAAAGAACTTATACAAGAAAATTATTACAAGAAAATTATTAATTGTCACCAAGTTTAAAAGTTAACTAGGAGATATCACTTGCTTTAAGCACGGATCATATTTTTAACTTTTTTAATATAATAATAAAATTTATTATTATATTTTTTTAAAGTTATTTTGTTTGAGATAATATTTATTTTTAATTGTTCTGTAAATCTATTATTTTTTTTGAATACTAATTATTTTAGAATATTATAGTATTTTATTTTTAACGTATATTACAGTTTTATATTATTTGATTGTTGTATTTGCATCATTATTTTGTGAAATATGAAGTGGTAATTTTAATATCATAATATCATCATTAGTTTTACCAATCCGTAAATGTGGAAATTAAAACACACATTTTTTATAGATTGAGTAATATATTTTCGTTTTAAAAAATTCAAATCACAACATATGCAGAAAAAATTCTGCATTTTATTAATCATAAGTATTATATGAAAATTCCAAACAATTTGTAAATAAAAAAAATAAAGATGATAGGAGAATCATAATTTGAAATCTTAACAAAATCTTTGAAATTTAGTTATTAAAAATAATTATATTGTGTATTTGGATATAAAATCTTAGTTTTTGAAATTCTGATTGATTTATATTTTTATTAAAAACATTAGTAATTTTTGTCCATAATTTATTAGAGAGAATTTTTTTTTCAAGATTTTTTTTATATTTGATCGTGTTTTTTAATTTTTAATTAATCATCTTTATTTAATTAATTGACTAAGCTTAAATAAGTTTTTCTAATGGTAATTGAATGTAATTTTTTACATATTTTAAGGTTAGTTTCATATTTGTACTTCCCAATTAATATAGTAGGATTATAATTAAATACAAGTTGGCGAAATATTTCTATTATACCTTTAATTTAATTTAATTTAATTCTTATTCAGCGAATATACAAAACATCAAAACTCCATCTAAGTAACTGGAATCCTCTCCTCCGAGCAGAAGGTGTGTTTAATCACCAATAAAGCAAACCATATAAAGAAAATAAATTTAAGTAAAACATATGAAATTCTAGCTATATTAATTATCTTGTTAAGATTCAAATCCAAAAAACAAAAAAAACAAAAAACCAAAGAAAAAAATGTTAATCATAATTGACCATGACTTCAGCTGAACTCAAGCTCACAGATGGGTGAACGCCGGGATGAAAAAGACAACTCCATGAGCATCTCAAGTTTCTTATCGCCGTCCATAGAGTTAGGGGAGATAATAGTTGCCTTCTTCAAACAGGTACCGTTTCTGAAGATAAATCCCACTAGTTCTTTTTCTTCTTTTGTTCCTTGATAGTTTACCCATTTAAAGCTCTCAAGACTGTATAAAATACATTCAGGTATTGAGCTTGGTTCATTCCAGCATGGCCGTGGTTCTTCAGTCCGGAGGGGATGGTACTAATATAAATGGGATAGAGTTATGGTTGATTAGATAAATCATACTGATATCTTGATGCATGGAAAATAACCTGATAGAACTATAAACGTAAATAATTTATACATATATTACCTGGCTGAGTTCAAGAGCTCGTAAATTTGGGGAATCTCTGAGCACACATATAAGTATATTCAACCACTCTGTCTCACAAGTGCATAATTTTAAGTATGCAAGAGAACTGAAGAGACTACCAACAGGATATGCATCCTGCATAAGGTACGACAATTAGTACAAGCAATGTTAGTGCCAACAGATTTTGCCACAAGAGAAAACCAAGAATGCAGATGGCAGAAGGATATATATAACAGCATATTGGAAAAAAAAACATATTAGGGTTTAGGGTTACCTTTGAGGTGGGTAAGCAGAGGAAAAGACGCTTGGCTTTAGTTAGAGAACCCAAAAGCTGCTCAGTATGGGGATGAGAAATGTCGACATTTGCTTTCCCAATCTTGCACATATTACTCTCAATAGTGCGAAAACCATGCGAATAATCAACAATGTCCAAGCACTCTAAAGAAGGAGCATCTATCAGAAACCCATGAGCATTCTCATTAACTATCTGATCTGATTTATGCAAGAATAAACTTCTGAGAGAAGGTATTCTAATGCTTAGAATAGCCACATTGTCATCTGGACATTGCTCCACAACCAAGTCTTCAAGAATAGGACAACTGGATAAAATCCTGTTGGCAAATTCATCACATGGGTACTTCATGGATTCAAGACTCAGTTTTTTTAGGGACGGGAAAGAGATTGGATTGGTATCATCAACAAGAACTGCGTTTCTTAGCTTCAATGTCACAAGCATTCTACAGCACGTATACAAGCTCCTCGGAAGTGTTACTGGCGTTTTGTTCTCGATCTCAATAACCAGCTCGCGCACACAACCTTTATCTGCAGCCCTAATCCACATCCGAAGATCTTTGCTGCCACAGAGTTGACCAAGTTTAAAGTGCAAAGTTTCTATATCTGGAGCCTCGTGCATAAACAAAGACCTGTCAACAAACCGCGAGAATCTTCTATACTGTATATTTTGGTAGTCGTACACGAGCTTTGGCACCAGCATCCAAAGTTGCGAAAATCTCCCATACTCAACATTATGATAGCTATCATCGTATATAAGTTTTGGTGCAGACATCCAAAGAAAACGCCATCTCTTGGACAAAACCATCGTGGCCACAACATCTTTCGCATGCAGGAACGACAATATTTTCAAGAGCAGCGCATCGGACAACTGATTTATCGTCGCCATATCATGCAACAGAGCAGTAGCTGTATCCAAGGAATTTTTCTTTGGTGACGTGCAAAATTAAAAGCTAAGAAGAAAAATTATTAAACAATCGAGATCAAGGAAATTACCTAATGCGGAGATAAACAGAAACCCTTTTCCTTGATTCTTCGAAAACCCTATTACTCTATGAGTACCTGTGTAGGGTTTTTTTTTTCCTTAATTGTATAAATAAACAACCATAGACACGTTTATACATGGCCTAAATATCTTTTAGAAACGGGCCTAGATTTGAGTAGGCCGCAATACATACTAAAACGGGCCTAGACCCTTGTTTTTAATATTTTTTGGCAACGAATCATTTTTTTTTTTTTTTCATTTCCTCGAACATTGTGCCACAACTAGTTGGTCATTAGCCAAATCTCTACTATTGGCCACTACAATATCCTCACACTAAGGATATTCTTTGGTTGATGTAATTCTTTTGGTTTTTTTTTTTTTTGACAATCAAACTCCATATATTAAGTTATAGGAAATGACTCTCTTCGAAAGAGAGCCAGTTAGGTACATACGAGCTTACATGGGAAAAACAGACACCTCGTGCTCTTGCACATTTCGCAAGTTTATCAGCATGAATATTATCCTCTCGAGGAATATATCTAATATTAAAATTAGCAAATCTATCTCCGAAATGAGTAAAATCTTTTAGTTCTAATGAAAAAATCGGCCAATCCTCGATATTAGACGTCATCCTTAGGAGGTCTGAACAATCCGTAGCAAAAAGAGCTTTATCCATGTCCAATGCTAATAAGCACTCCATAGCCCAAATAAGGGTATCTAATTCTGCATGTAAAGGGGATAGGCTTCTGCTCGATCCTTTTAGCCCCATATGCAGGATTCTATCACCAATAGACGCAATCCAACCATGCCCATTCCTATCCACTTCTGTATGCCAAGATCCGGCTATAAAGCATACAAGAGATTCTTGTGGAATTGGGGTCGAAGGTATGCCTGCTTCTATTTCCGCTGGTGCTAAGTCTCTATTATTTGCTTTTTTCCAAACTTCTTCTTCTTGGATAGCTTTATAGACGGATGAGTTTTCTTCAGGTATTTTTGACATGCAATTTCAAATTTTGGCAGTTCCATCTCACTCCACAATCAAACTCAGCTAGATTTTTTTTTTGGATGAGTTTTAAAAAGTCATTTAACTGAATCATCTAACTAATCTGTTAATTTGGCATAAACAAACATCATTTTTCATCTTCACTTAGATGATTCACCCGAATCAAGAAACGAACAACACCTTAATCATCTAAATAAATCTGAAGAGACTGAAATCAGGTATTACGATTTCCATGGAAACAGAACTAAGATGCTTAGAAAGACATGACTTAGCAAAAACAGAGGAATGCCATAGATGTTGAGCATATATCTTTCAATCATGTATTTGAACTGTAATTTCATTCCAAGATAAGATAACAGGTATGTTAAAGCCTTGACAAAAATGACAAGTCCTTAAGCATCTCAAGTTTCTTGTCGTTGTCAATGGATACAGAGGATATAAGAGTTACACTTTTTAAATATTGGTAACCGTTTCTTAAGATAATGCCACCACTTCTTTCTCCTCTTTTGCTCCTTCATATAGACCCCATTAGAGAGTTTCAAGAATAACAGACTTAGTAACTATCTCATGAAATAGTTAAAAATTTCCATGAAAATTCTTCTTCAGTTCTTTATTTGAACCATGAAAAAGGAAACCCAAAGCAAAAAACCAAAAAAAACAAAAAGGTACAAGATGTTTAGTTTTCAGTCGAGTTCAATGAACAAAGATGCCATAATCTGATGATCAGAAATAATCCCTTCTGAAATGTTGAATTTTGGGGAGATAACCAACCTCTTTAAGCAAATACTATTCTTCAAGATATACGCCGCAACATCTCTCTCTTCGAATGTTCCTTTATAGTTTCCCCACTCGAAAGTTTCAAGAGTTTTAGTCAAACATTCTGGAACACAACTCGGTTGCTTGTTCCAAGAACGAGAGCTATACTTGCCAACGTTATGGTTCTGACAAAAAAAACAGGACAGAAAACATGGTCAGTAATTAGATCATCAACCTAAAAAGGAAACAAGTAAATAAATTACTAAAGATCAAGTGATGAGCGAGGAACTGCGAAATTAATTACCTTATCGTTAAGCTTGAGCACTCTAAGATTAGGAGAATCTCGAAGCAAATTCGCGAGTAGATTCAACCACTTTGAATCATCACATGTGCATAGCTCCAAATGCACAAGCTGAGAGAAGATAATACCCTCAGGATACTGAGCCTGCACATGACATAAGCATTTCAAAGTATATGTAAAAACTAATTAAACACAATTATAGGGTTTAAGCTAACTAGACTTACCTTTGATTTCTTTAAGCATAAGGAAAGTTTCTTGACCAAGGAAAGAGATTCAAAAAAGTTTTCAGAATGGGTGAAGGCAACGTCGAGGTAAGCCTCTTCAAGATAAGGCATATCTTCAAAAGAGTATAGATCAGTGCAATGATCTTTAATGTTCAAGTACTTCAAATGAGGTGTATTTATGTAATACGCATCTGAATCCGCTACATCCTGTAGCGGCGATAAGTACATCGTCAAACTCTGTAAGTAACGCACTATAATGATGAATCTCTTCACGTTGTCTTCATTGTGTCGTTTCACGACAAGGTTTTGAAGTGAAGGACAGCTTGATAAGAGACTACGAACATATTCATCCCCGGAGAACTTCACATATCCAAGGTGAAGCATTTTGAGTGAACTGAAACATGCTGGGAGCGAAATAGTCTCAAGAATTACATTCTTGAGTTTTAAGACAACTAGGGTTGTGCTGTTGCATAGTCTCCGAGATAACGTGATGTGTCCATGATCAGGATAATGTTTGATGATTAGCTCGCAGATATTACGATCTAAGGCGAGTTTAATCCACAAACCAATATCATCAGCAGTACATTTTGGACCAACACTCAATATGAGGCTTACTAGAGGAGCCTTATGTAATAACAAAGATTTCTCAACAAAGTGAAGGAAGCTGTCGTACTTTTTACCTTCGTAGATTTGATCGTTGAACCTGAGTCTATGTACCCTTTTCCACAGAGATCTCCATCGTTTCGATACACCACTTGTGGCAACAAGATCGTTTGTAGGAAGTAAAGACAATATGTTTACCAGCAGATCTTCAGGAAGATAACTGATCTTATCCTCATTCAAATGATCCATCTGATAAATTCAAGATTTTTGCTGCTGATTCTTTCTTCGGAATTTTACCTAGAAACAGGAGACAAAAGCAAATTAGATTCATAATCGAAATTATAAAACCCAGATTTACGATTTAGTAGATAATCTGGATTAAGCACAAACCCTAGCAAAGCTGATAAGTAATTAAAAAAAAAAAAAAGTAAACTGGACTCAAGCACAAAAGAAAAACACTATCGAAGCTGTAAATGTGAGATTTGGCGATGGCTTACGAGAAATAAGTTCATCGGATAGTCAAAGAAAGATATTTCACCTTTCGTTGTTACTACTCTTCAGAAGGTTTTTGCAGTCACCATTCGCATCGTCCTAGTCTCAGATATATCTAAGAGAAATAAAATAAAATAAAATCTTTCAAAATTATATTAATATTTTAATTTTAATTTCAATTTCGACAAATAATATTTAATTTATTGGTATTTTTCCTTCTTTTTTAATTATCTTGGGAATCAATTTCAAACTTTGTTAAAATCATCTAAATCAAATGCAACAAATTAATCCAAATATTGTTACAATCTTTAAGATAAATATGTCTTTCAAATATAATGCTTTGAATCCTTAGTCGAATACGAGGTTGCATGTGGGTGAACCACGGCAAGAATTTATCACCTCCACCTCCATCTCAAGCTTCTTTTGTGGATCCATCCCCGGTCCGATCGAGACTTTTGCCGTCTTTAATAAACAAGAATTTCTCAAGATATATGTCGCCAGATCTCTCCCTTCTACGGAGACATGATAACCTGACCACTTGAAAGTTTGGAGACTCGACAATAAACATCGAGGAACACTACTAGTCTGTTGCTTCCAACAAGCCAGTGTATCCATGCCATGAAGGAAAAATTGTTCCTTAGATTACAGAAAAAAATGGGAGTTAGATGAAAAGGGGACAATACAGTGAATTTAACCAAAATTTAGAGTCTTATCCAAGAAACTAACTTACATGACAGTTCAAGTCTCGTAGTTTAGGAGAAGCTTTGAGTAACCAGAACACTAACTTCGACCAGTATGAGTTAAATAATTGTAAATTCAGATGTTCAAGCTCCTTAAAGATACTATCATCACAATATACAGCCTGTAAAAAGGAAGGTTTAATTTAATATTCTAAGTGATATAATGAGATCGAAGACATGAAGATGATCAACGGATTTGAATTACCTCTGCACTGCTGTTTAGTATGTACAGTGAAAGACGTTTGACAGATGCGACAGGTTTAAGGAGCTTCTTGATATCTAGAGTTTCTGACTCAAGACCAGTGGTGATATTGGCCTCCTCCAGCTTAGGCATATTCCCAATCACACCTGTCGATGGACTCTCACTAAAATATTTAGCTCCGAAATACTTCAAAGAAGGAGCATCTATCACATAAGAGCATTGACCAGAAATCGCAATGGATAAACTAAGCAATGAAGGGATGTTAACAGCGAACTTTGTCACATTGTCACCTTCACGTCGTCGTTCCACAACCAGATCTTCCAAAACAGGGCAATTAGATAAAAGCCGTTGAAGAGATTCTTCATCTGCGTATGTCACATTTTCAAGGTGCAGAGTTTTCAAGGAGGGGAGGCAAAAACCATGAGGAACATCCACGAGAATCCTGTCTCTTAGCTTCAATGTCATAAGTGATTCGCAAGTGTACAAGCTAGTCGGCAATAATGCACAATTTGATATGCCCTTTGGAAGATAAAATTTAACGGTTAACTCCTGAACAGAACGAGAAACTGCAATCTCAACCCACAGTTTGATATCTTCAGGTTCAAATGAGGCAGTAAAAAACCTGAGATACAAGCTCTCTATGAATGGAGAGCTATGTAATGGCAGATTCTTGTTGATAAAACTCCGCATCCTCTGGCTCTTTTCCGACCGTAAAGATTCTGCTATAAATCGTCGTTTCATATAAATGTTAATGTCATCGTACTCAAGTTTTGGCACCCGCATCCAAAGAAACTTCCATTGCTTCGACAAAATACTCGTGCTTACCGCATCTTTTGTTGGAAGAAAAGATAAGATCTTAACAAGCAATACATCATCAGAAAACCCACTTATCTTGTCCATATCTTAAAAAGAAAAAAACCCTCACCTTAGTGTAAGAGGATACTTGAGTTTTTTTTCTAATCCACACCGAAATATAGTAACAACGACCAAAATCAGATGCAAACAGAGGAACTGAACAAAACCCTAGAAAAAAAAAATCTTCAATTTGTCAAAACCTTGGAACGGCAGTCAAAGGAATCGGATGATCAGTATTGAGTAGTACTCTTGCCATAAAAGAAAAAAGAACTACACCTTTATAGGGGGCTGCGCTTACTTATAAAATGCACATGGGAAAGAAAAAAAAAAAAAAAATTCAGTATCTTACTACATATTCTAGGAGGCCTAAAATTGGATAAAAAAAGGTTTGGGCTGTTAGCTGTGGATCTTTATTTTCAAAATATACCAGCAAAAGGTTCTACACATTCGATTGGTCCCTTACAACAACACTGTGTAACTGATAATGTGATTCATGTTTGAGCAAAGTGCAAAACTCACGCGTCAACCATGGGAAGTATTTAATTAGGAAACTTTGAGCACAAGAGGTTCCAAAGCAAACCTTATTGAGAAACTTTTAAGCACATGTTACGATATCTTCATTGAACTCACCCTCATACATGATACAACCCACTGATGTTGTCCATAGCTTGATGAAAACTCAAGTTTCGTTTCCCGTAGATAATAAATCTCGGGTTTCGACTTCAATTTTTATCGACCTGAACTACGTTGAAAAGAAAGAACCTGAACACATATTAGGTTTGTCATAAAGCAACTAGTAGAAACGTAAATACAGAGCACAAAGGTAGTAACAGAGGAACGAAACAGAACCCATGGAAAAAGCTGGACTTGTCCCACACACGACGAGATTCAAATCCTAGCTCACATTTCTATCAGATTATACATACGTTTCTTTACAAACTCACCACAAATTGAGAAATCAATGTGTAACGCGGAAGTGGACTAGATTACAAACCAGTTCTCAGTATACCTGTTACAAATCGATGCTAAATTGCTAATAGTACACTGATATTTATTTAGCAGATCGATAAAGAGAAGATGGTTTTTAGTTAGGCTTTGAAGCAGGTCAAGCTTTTATGTAGATGATAAAGATTGTTGTTTCAAAACTGATCCTGTGAGTACAAATATGTACACATAGTGATTACAGAGTTTCTGGGGGTTAAACTGGTACACTTTGTAATGTCCTCAACAACTTCGAGTTCCTCCAGAAGGGAAGTTCTATATTAAAGGATAAACCAAATGCAGATGAAGTTCTAACTTCTAACTCTTAGATCAACAGAGACAACATGTACTAAACAGAGTTTAAAGGACAAGTTAAGTTCATTTCTTCTTCCCTTTTTCAGTCGAACAAGAGCTCGCATGTACTGGAACCACGCGGCGAGGATGACAACTCCTTGAGCATCTCATGTTTCTCAAGGAGAGTACTGGAGGGTTTTGGAGAGATAATAGCTGTCTTCAATCGAATAGCGTGTTTTATGATAAATGTAGCTACTTCTTTCTGCTTTTGCGATCCTTCATATAGTTCCCACTTGAAGGTCTCAAGATGATATAACAAACACTTGGGAAGAGAAACAGGTTGCTTCCAACCAGCCCGGGGACTAGGGGCACGTCGAATATGTTTCTGAGATCAAAATTGAGTAAAAAGCTATAAGAAACCTAATGCTCTGTGCATACAAAACAGAAACTGAACAACAAACTTAAGGTTTGTGTTAACATACCTGGCGGAGTTTAAGAACTCGTAGTTTAGGTGAATCTTCAATCAGTTTCGTAAGTAAATCCCACCATCGTGGCGCACATGTGCATAGTTCTAGATGAACAAGCTGAGAGAAGATAGTACCAGCGGGATAAGCAGCCTGCATTTAAAAACATAATATCAAAATCACAAGAAACCGACTTCTTCTGTTCAGGTATTAGTAAAGAGTAATTACATCAGATGTGATCAGGCATAGAGCAAGACGTTTGACCGAGGTGAGAGATCCCAGAAGTTTCTCAGTGTTTTTATAAATAACATCAACGTTCGCCTCTACAACATCAGGCATGTTCTCAACGTAACAAAAGCCACCCCAGTAGTCTTCAATATCTAGGCGCTTCAATTTAGGGGCATCAATCAAGAACCCATCATCATCACCTTCAAAAGCTTGTGAAGATTTATGCAAAGATAGAGTTTTTAAACACGGAACAGTAACAGTAACAACGTTAACATTGTCACCAGGACATCTCTGCACAACCAAATCTTCAAGACAAGAACAGCTAGATATAATCCGAGGAAGTGACTGATCATCCAAGTACTTCACATCAAGAAGGTGCAAAGTCTTGACGGACTTGAAACAAACATAACACGAAGCATCAACAAGGCTTACGTTTTCAAGCTTCAGGACAGCAAGCGTAGTACAAGTAAACAAACACTTGGGCAACCTAATAGGCTCTTCACCAGAACAATAACTGATACTCAGCTCACGCACAAAGCGTTCAACCGCAATCCTAACCCATACCGCAACATCTTTCTCCGCGGTAAAACATACCGAACCAATCTTGATGTTCAAACTCTCCAAAACCGGAGCTTTGTGTAACAACAAAGACCTATCAACAAACTGTGTGAACCTTGGACATATATTATCATAATGCCTGAGATCATAGTTGAGCCTAGGGACTAATGTCCAAAGAAACCTCCATCGTTTCGATAAAAGAGTCGTTACCAAAACATCTTTAGTTGGAAGCCATGATAATATCTGTAAAAGGAAATCATCTGGCAACTGACTTAACCTATCCCTAGAACCAACCATTTACCACAATATTGCTCTGAGTCCTGCAAAATTAAATGAGGATACAAATGAAAAATCCAAGTTCTGGGTATCTTAATATTATCAAGAACTAAATAGACACAAAATTGGATCCGCAGGAAGATGAAAACGCACGAAATCAAACCTATGATGCAGTCTAGACAAGTTCAACGTTAGGATTTGACTCAGAATCACAATGAAACTGGTTATTTCCGCATTTAGGTTCAAAATTCAATTCACAAAGCCAGAGTTCTTGAAAACAGAGATTGGTTAATAAACCCATGAAAAGAAACAGCGAGTAAATTAGCAGAAGCTTACGATTTTGTAGCCAAATCGTTGCTTCCGTGACGAATTTGTGTTAAGGGTTTCGCTATCTCTCTCTCTCTCTCTATCTATCTGAGAGTTGTGCGAGAAGAAGTAAAGAGGCGCATTGAAGGAAGCGAATTCGGTTCATTTACATTATGTTTGTTCGGTTCAATCAAATGCCGGTTTAATTTTGGAACGATTTTTAATCAAACCAAAAAATAATGGGAAACAAAATTTACAGATTTTGTTAAAGTTTATTGTAAACTAGATAAGGGCACGAGAATTTAAAGTTTTGTAGATAAAATTAAATTTTATAAAAATTAATTAAAATTTATTTTACATATTTATAAAAAAAATTTTGCTATAATGCACTGATTTTTATCCTCATATATAAATTTTTTATGTATGTTATCATTAAAAGTGTATTTTTTATATCTAGGTATACTGTATATTACAAATATATTATTTACCACCACCTAGAAAATGTTTATATGAACAAATTAAGTCAACTATTATATGTCTCTTTAATTTCACTTTTGCATAGTTTCTTTAATCACTAAAATTATTGGTTCGAAAAATATTTGAATAAAAAATAAATTACACAATAGTGTATGACTAACCATAAAGAGAATCTTGGTTCTGCCATCCTCATTTATGGAGATAATCTTGGTTCTGTCGTTCTCCTTTATGGAGAGAACCTTGCGTCCAATTTCCTCCACCATGGAGAGAACCTTCGCTTCGACTTCCTCCTTTGGGGAGATAACCTTGCGTCCAACCGCCTCCACCATAGAGAGAACCTCGGCTCTGCCCTCCTCTTGTGTGGAGAGAACATGTTCACGTCTTTTAGCTATCTCAAAGTGGCTTGCTCCAGCAACCAATGAAATTAAAGACCATTTTCCAACGTCTTTTGATAGTAACTAATGTTAAATTTCTCAATGTATTCATGGAAGTTTATTTGACACATCATAATGTAGTCTCTGTCTTCAAACTCCTATAGATCTATCAACAACGATTTATGTTTTTCTAATCTATCTATGTTTGTTGTAGGCTTGTGTTTGACTAGCTTATTTTATCTAACCATTAGGTTGATGACCTTCTGCTCTTTATCTCCTTTTGAGATTGATTGAATGGTAACAATTATGTTTGCCCCTAAAAAAAAGGTCTATGACCAACCAATCAAGGTTGAGAAATTAGAAGAAAATTAATCTTTGTTTTTATCTTGCATTTGTGTATTAATAGAAATAATAATAATACTGTAAGAAATTTGTTATTCCCAAAAACCTTAGTTATTATGCATAAGAAAATTTGTTAACACTTCAAATTCAAAGATTGCGTCATATGCATTATAAAATTGAGAAACGAAACAAAATTCAAAGAAACAACGACGAAAACACGTGGTTATATATAGGAATCTTTTTATATGGTTGTTTCGATCAGACAACAAAGAAATTGCCTTTGAGACTTGTTCAAGAACAATGATGTGTCAAACAAAGGTTAATAAAAAACAAATAAGAAAATTGTACCAAGAAAAACAAAGCTAGTCAAAATTGTTTTGTTACAAATGTTAATAAAAAAAACAAAGAAGAAAATTTTACCAAGAAAAACAAAGCTAGTCGAATTATTTTGTTTAGTGAAAATATGTCATCATCTATTTGCTTATATACACATGTGTGTATTTACTACAATCTTTTTCCTTTTAGGATTAACAAGTTTTTTTAATATAATAAGATTACAATTATCTTATGCATGGTTTTACCAAGCTTGAAAACTGTGATTTTTTATCGTTAAAATTGACACGTGTCACGATTTGATGAGTTACTAACTTTGATATGTGATTTCTGATCGTTAAAACTGACACGTGTCGCGATCGGATGAGTTACTATCTTGGATATTTAATCATTAAAACTGACACGTGACACAATCTGGTGAATTTTTAACTTTGATTTATGATCGTTAAAACTAACACGTGTCACGATCTGGTGAGTTACTAACTTTGAGAACCAAGGTTTATATAACAAGATTTTCATTAAATTTGAAATTTTTGGTTCAAATAAAATTTATTATTTTGATTGATTAATTAAGTACAACTAGATTTTAACCCACGGTACACCGCGTGGATATAATTTTTATTATTATTTATATTTTATGTTGTATTTGTTTGTTAAATATTGGATTTTTTGTAAATAGAGGAATAACTAAATTTTACGATTGTTTATACGGTTAAATGTTTATATTAATTTTTAACTCGCAATATACTTCATGACCATTTGTTTGTTATATTTATATTGTTTTTTAGTGTTTGAGATTATATTTGGATTTTTAATTATTATAACAAAAAAAATAAGAGATCTAAATACATAATAAGTCATTTATACGCTATGATTAAGTCATATTGTTCCGAATGATTTAATTATTTTACATAATTTTAATTAAATTAACTTAATTTTATATGTCAAATATTCTAATATTAATAGTGTTAAAAATAATAAAATGATGATTTTGTCGCATGTCTCTATCAAAGATGCAATGGCCACCATGATTTTGTCAAAACGTCGGCGTTTTGTCTGGACAATGGTGCCTAAACTCGAGTACAGATTCAATTACAGTGATGATAATATCGAAGGTGTTTGTAGATTTATTGACAAGTCAATGGAACTTAACAAGGCACCTGTATTAGAAACCTTCCGTTTCCATCTCGCTTTACGTATCCATCTCGATAATCGAAAGGTTGATGCCAGCAAGTGGTTTGAAAACGCAGTTGATCGCCATGTGCGGGTACTAGAGCTCAAGCTACTTAACTGCACAGTGCTTACCAAGTTGCCTGAGAGTATTTACACCAGCAAAACGCTTGTGGAATTGACTGTCTCTAACAGTATTTTTGTGGATGTTCCTTCCTCGGCTTATCTCCCGTCTCTCAAAAAGCTGTTGCTCGTTTTGGTGAGGTTCAAAGATGAAGATTCTCTTGTTAGGCTTTTATCGAGTTGCTCTGTTCTTGCTCGATCAACCATTCGCCTCATCATCGTTTATAACTGGAAACACACTTTATCGATCAAGAAACTGCGACTTCCTTTTATTCGTGTATTTTGTCACGCTTCTCAAATGTTTCGCACATCACTTTCCTTGGTCACATCTCTCACTTTATATTTAGTTCCTCCCCTGGTACCAATTTTGATCTCTCTCTCTCTCTCTCTCTCTCTTGGTCGTTACTGTGATCACATTGTCTTTATGCTAATTTTAAACAACTGCAGAATGTGGATTTTAGTGGCATTACCTTCTCTCGGCTTGAACGGTTTAAGCTGATTACAAGTTCCAAAGGCTGGTCGAGTCTACTTCTACTAGTTCTCAATAACTCTCCTAAGCTACGGTTTCTCCATATCCATTCCGTAAGTAACTCTCCATATACGAATTTTTCTTTTTGTTTTTTTTTCTCTTCTTTCTAATTAGATGTACGTGGATCCAGAAAGATAAAAATCACCCATTGTCGTGGAAGACACCGAGTTCTAACCCAGAATGCTTGTCATCCCAGCTCGAGGTCTTTGAGTGGAAACAATATAGTGGATGAAGAGACGAGAAACAACACCTGAGATACATTTTTACGAACTCAAAGTGTTTAAAGAAAGCCAAACTTAACTTGAGATTCAATTTCAAAAAGTTACCGGTAACGAAAATAAAGATGGTGAAGGAGTTAAAATCTATGTCTAGAGCTTCAATTATGTCCAAGCTTGTGCTTCGACTTAAAAAAAAAGTGTATCCATTCTATAATAAAAAGTGATCTTGTTAGGCTTAAAGTGTATTTCTATAATAAAAAGTGATCTTTCTTTTCTTTTTATTTTTATATTTTTTAGTCATTTTGTTATTTGAGTTCCAATAATGCTTTGTATAATAACTCAATGAAGTTCCACAAAAAAAAAAATATCAATAAAAGCAAGAATGCAAGAATTTGTTTATTTAGGAATGTGTTGTTCGTCACACATGCAGTCTTAAACATCTTATCTCTTTGAGACAGCGCGCGGTACATACTATAAGTTTACAGTTTTTGTAATTTATTTGTTTCCTGTCTTCATCTAACATGTCTCCTGAGAAAATCCAATGAGCTTGAGATAAGGAAGAACCCTTTTGTTTGTTATTTTCCAAGCTTGTCACGGAATAATTATGTCGCTATGAATTTGAATGGAACAAAAAATATCATAGTAGCTTTTAATAACTCCTCTGTTTTTCTTTTTCTCCTTTTTTTTCTAGTAGTCCTCTCTGTTTCTAGTAAATGTGCGATATTGCATTTCCCAAGAAAAATCATGAGATTGAGTAAACAAGAACTCAGATTTTTCAAATACCTTTGGTATCCAGTGTTGTTTTGACAAGTCAATGGAACTTAACAAGGCACCTGTATTAGAAACTTTGCGTATCCTACTAAGTGAGAAATGTCCTATTGCTGTAGATGTTGGAACATGGGTTTCAAAGGCAGTTGATAGCTTGGTGCGCAAGCTAGAGCTTGCGATGAGGAAGAACTCGTGAGATACATCCTTGCAAACTCAAAGTGTTTAATCGAAGCGAAAATCACATTGAAATCAACCTTCAATCATGAAGAGAAAGAGATGACAGAAAAGGAGTTAATCGATGTTTAGAATTTCAACTATATCTCAACTTGTCTTTGAATAAAAAACAAAATCGCCCCTTAGTTTGTACAACCCAAAAACATGTTGCCTCTTGAGACACCTTCATGGAAAATTTCAGTGAAACACAAGTTTACATGCCTTTTAATATATGGGCACGGATCCTGTATACTTCTTGAACATAAGATGTTTAATTTCTATGTAGATTTGAAGGAGATTTTCACCATTTGAATTTTTCCCTGTTGGCTATGATCGATGTCGCACCAAGCCAAGGAAACATGTGGTAATGTTTTAATTTATATGTACATTACCACTTGTTTTTTGGCTTGGTGCCTATGTTACTGTATCTCCACTTCAAAATCTTGAGGTGAAATGATATGATAAACATGCTAGTAACATAGGAAATTTAATATAATAAAACAATAACACAAGTAAAAATAAATAATGTATTTTTCTTTTGTTAGTTTTCTTTTTTGGTTAAAGAATAAAATGTTCATTACCAAAAAAAAAAAGAAAAAAATTTTAATTTTCAGATATAAATTAAATATGTAGAATAGTACAGATAACACTTTTTTAATTAGGTTTTCTATTTCTTTAATTAAATTTTCAACATCTAATCTATCTATCACCGATAATATTAATACCTAATTTTTAAAGCATACTTAATATGAATTGTTATCTCTATATAAGAAAAACCGATATAAGAAGACTTTCAATAACGTTTCACGCCTTTTTCGGTGGCTGTGTCAAGGTAAGAGTAGTCTTCCTCCAGATACATGATTTTATTTGGGAAATTTCATTGATTATGCCATTTTCTGTTGAAAATTTGTTCCAAATGCTATTTTATTTTCCTTTCGTCAAAAATGTCATTTCTGTGGGGCACCAATAGAATGAAAAGACCAAAATGCCCTCTCGTTTTATTGACAAAAATATGTGGCGGGAGAATTCGAAATTAAAAATATTAATTATGATTGGACATACATTAATGGCGTGATGGACAGACAATTACGATTTTTCTTTTGCTAAAAGGAATTTATTGGAGTTAATGCTGCTATTTTTTAGGCTAACATTTCCTAAACTAAAACAGATCTGAAGAAAATAGTAGGTGAAGGAAGGTGGAGTTGGTTGTCGGAAAAGCAGAGGTATGTATTTGCATTTAATATGGTCGGTTACAAATGGAGAATGTAGGTGTTTGGGATGGGTATTACCTTTTAGAAACAGAAACATGGTTGATTGTTCAACACAAACTACTGAACCATTTTGCAGGTGGCTTCCATGAATGTAAGCTGGAAGAGTCTTTTTGTATCTTAGGTTGGAAGGGTCTGTTTTTTTTATTGTCTATCTGTTGTATTATGTCTACTTTTAGTCTCGGTAGACATGTCTAATTGATAATTAAGATTTATACTGTATTTTGTTATGTCTATCGTTAGTAATGTCTATCAGATTTATTATGTCTATCTAACTTGTAATGTCTATTGACTTTGTTATGTCTATCTGGATTGTAAGTTCATCGGTTTTATTTCTATTGACTTTGTTTTTTTTTTGTCTATCCTAATTATAATGTGTATCGGATTAGAATGTCTACCACCATTAACTTGTGTAAAAGATAAAAGATAAACGATAAAAGAGCCAAACACCTTCATTCGTTGTACAACCAGATAACATATGACCTAAAAAACATGAATACATGTCCCTCGAGTAAGATAAAAGGTGGACTAAAACAGCAAAGCAATACAATCTTCCGACTAAAATAATAGGGTAGACATAATCGGGGAAGACAACAAAACCAACATAACTATATGTCCATCGCATTGGATGGACATATTCGCCAGATGATGATACTCAGTATCCAAATTTCCTAATGAAAAACCCAACTACAAAGAGAAGGACAAGGACAGAAATTAAAGTGTACAAAACAATAGCAGATGTTGGGCGGTTGGATTTTGGGTGTGTGGTAAGAGGTGGGAATCGCTGAACAAAAGCCCTGAAGTCCGTTTACCCAGCAGTTACTCTGCGACCATCTCCTGGAGGATGTCGATCTGTTCGGAATTTGACTTATCCCCAAACACTTCACCCAACCTGTTCAACGAATGACAACAATTTTCATCAGCCAATGAGTGGTTTCGGCGAAAGTTGAAAATGGTCCATCATAGGGTGGACATCTACCTGGTCTGTCTTCTCTGGTCCACCATGGACACATCATTGTCAGTTACAAACTGGTCCTCCGGAGGCATAACATACCCAGATCCAGCGTGGTCATCAGACCTGCATTGGAAGCATAATAAGGAGCGACATAAGTAATTTGAGTAGACAAGTAACAGTAGACATTTGGTCTAAGAAAGACCACATAAGTAAATTAGGTGGACAAGTAATGATAGACAAAAACCTCTCTTGGTGGATGTCGTCCTTCGCCCCATCAACCCTGCACATTTGGTAACTTGTGAGTTACAGAAGACATAATGATGTTAAAATGCAAAGGTGAACAAAGACATGTTCTGATGATTTTCTATCTGTAAGTTAATGGTCTATCGTGATAAATACAGCGGGTGGACATACAAAGTCGGATCTTCAATTAGGTTAGAAGACGGATTTTTGTTAAAAAGCAAAGGTGGACAAGGACCATGTTTTGATGGTTGTCTACCAGTAAGTCAACGGTCTATCATGATACAAACAGTGGGTGGACAAAAAAAATTAGATCTACATATAGGACTACCAAATATCTGGTCTATCGGCTTATTTTCATAATTTGGTGGACAAAAAAAAGTGGATCTATTAACTAGTCTATCTGATCAGTTTTCAAACCTAGACGAAGTACGCGGCTCTAATGAGAATTCGAAGCAATTAAACATAGACAAACCTGGGAGAGGTGGTAGCGGCCCTTGGCTCTCCATCGCTTAAAATCTCGGCATCTTCCACTCGCACACTAAAACGAGGAAAACTTTCAATCAAGTTTTTTGGATTTCCTAAAAAATTAAAAAAAAAACAAAGCAAAAGTTATCTTAAATATCAAGGGTCGGGTTCAGAAGACGGTTCCCCTATATCACCGACTTCGGCGGTTGGAGGCGGAAGAAGCGGAAGATTCGACCGTAGAAGCGACTGTATTAAGTAATTCATCATCAATACGTACGACGACGGACGTTGGCGGATGTTCGGCGAGAAAGAAGAGATAAAGAAAAAAAAGACTTCGAGCGACAGAGGGTTCGAGAGAAAGATTTCTCCTTTTGAAAAGAGAATACGAAGGGTTTGGGTTTACGAAGTGATTAAAATATTTTTTAATAATTGTTTTCTTTAATTAAAATTATTTTCTTTAATTTTAAGGACAGATCGATCGGAGAATAAAGAGGTGTTTCTGCAGTGTGTCTGTGGCAGTCCGGAGAAGCAAAAAACGAAAGTGGCATTCATGAGAAAGTTGTTCACTGTTCATGGCAGAATACACAATATTCTCTTTTATTTGCTCTTCTTTTTAGTTTTCCCTAACATATCATGCTATATCTTTGTATATTTCTGTACCAAAAAGGCTGTTTGATCGTTCAGCCTCTGACATCATTGGAAATTTTTCAATGGAACAGATCCTTGCACCCTCGCATCACCAATTTATAGGGTTGATTAGTTTGCCAACATAATTCTTAGGGTTTTCCATATATTTTTTTTTAGGGTTTTGAATCTGAATAATATGTATGTAAACGATTGGTTAAAGATATAAAGTCACTCTTTTTGCTATTTTTTAAACTTGTTTACAACAGTACGTAGTACAGCTTCCGCTGAAACCAACGTCGTATGTTACAATGATATGTGTGTTTCTTATTTGGCATGCATGTAGGAGATATAGAAGCAATGGCAGGTTACAGAAAAAGGAAACTGGACAGAGAGGATTTTCTCAGTGACATTGTTACAGCGTTTGAAGAAAGAATACACACTGATGTTATTGTTAAACCTGGTGATGGTGGGCCTGGAATTCCCGCTCACAAAGCTGTTTTGGTAAGATATATCTAAACTTGAATAATCGGTCTATATATAGATGGATGTTTTATGTAGCAATTAGCTTTGTTAGAT
This sequence comes from Camelina sativa, assembly GCF_000633955.1. Classification (NCBI taxonomy): domain Eukaryota; kingdom Viridiplantae; phylum Streptophyta; class Magnoliopsida; order Brassicales; family Brassicaceae; genus Camelina; species Camelina sativa. The sequence goes on from NC_025702.1 coordinate 14,849,729, forward strand.
TGCGGTTGTTAAAGAACCTATAAACTTGTTATTGCTCCTAGTGATCTTTTGCGAACCACCATAGGAAAACTCATATATTGTAATTAATCTATGGACTTTTGACTAAATTTTGTTGTTTAATTTGTCCCACAGGCAGTGAGGTCGAAAGTGTTTAGCTACATGTTGGACTCGGATGAATTCAAAACTTCAATAGAGGGATCAATCACTATTCCTGACTTGAGTTATGAAGAACTAAAGACTCTACTCAAGTTCTTCTACGACGGTTTCCTGAGTTTCACCACCAAACACATTCGAGCTCTCTATCTTGCTGCCGACAAGTATGACATAGAATATCTCCAAGATATATGCAGAGAGCAATTAACCTATTCTTTGACTGTGAGCAATGTTCTCGACATCCTTATGCTGTCTAGTATCCCTTCTGACAAACTCTTGATGACATCTGCGATAGATTTTATCGTAATTCACATGAAAGAGATCGTCAATTCCAGTAAATATAAAGCATTTGTTCGGGGGAACCCTGATCTAAGTTTGGAAATTACAAAGGCCTATATTACTTATAAGGGTAAGAGGTACTGACTGAGTCATAACAGATCGACAATAGTCGATCGCTATGTTAGATGTTTTGTTTTTTTTTTTTAACTAGACACTAAACCTTGCAATGATGTGAGCATTTACTGTCAATGACTTTTTCTACCCAACTTGTTTTCATAATTGTTGACCGACAAAATATTCTAAATTGACTCATCGTAACATTAGGTAGTTGACTTTATACATCAAAATAAAACTGGGAATGTGGTGGAATATGATATATGATTGGAGTATCATAGCGTGGTAGTTCTAATATGGTTTCAATCTTTAGCTGCTAAAGTTACCAAAGCAAGGAGAATGAGACAAACTTTTGAAAATCTAAAGACCAAAGCAAAACATTTTTAAATATTAGAATACAGAGCTACAACACTATTACTTCTCTGTAAGTAAATTACTCTGTTTCTGTCTAAAACAGACTCTGTATCAAGCTGTTAAAACCCTATTGCAGAGTTAGGCTTCTATTTTCTCTTATCAACTCACAGCTTGCTAAACTTTTCATACAAAGAATCTCTATTTTATTTGTGAGATGACTTGTTCAGCAAGGTAACAAGGCATCTCCTCTGTTTCAGCTATATATATGCTTATTTGATTGACTCTCTTCGATTCAAACAAGTACAATATCATAAGAAGTTTAGTGAACAATAGAAACGCTAAAATTTTCAAAGCAACATATATCATCGTCCTTAATTTAGTTTACTCTACTTGAAGTACTTAGTCCAAATTCAACATCCTATTTTCTTCTCCAAACTTACAACTTCATATAGCCAAGTTGACCATAAATTTGCATATCTTTGATCCTATTGGAAAAGAAGCAAAGACCTTGGTCATCTGATTTATCTCTTCCACATCCTCGGAATTATTAGGGGTGAGTATCACCGTCTTCAAACATACCGAATGCTTCAGTAGATAACTCATAACCTCCTTATCTATTTCTCTCTCTAAGTACCCTCTCCACTCTAGTGTTTCAAGACTGGAGGTAATATATTTTGGCATAGTGCTCGAAGTCCTCCAGCGATCCAAGGGATGCATCCGCCAGTTAGAATGTTTCTAAGACCAGAGTGAAAAGGAAACCACATTGTTATTAATCAGATCATTGAGCATCAAAACTTAAAAGAACATATAAAGGAAAGAGGACTAAGTCCAAAGTAGGGGTAGCTGCATTACATTGAAGAGCTTGAGAACACGTAGATTAAGGGAACCTTCAAGTATGTGTGCAAGTAACTTCAACCATCCATTTGCGGCATCAGTGTATAGCTTCAATTTTTCAATTTGACAGAAGGAACCACCAGTAGGATACACATCCTACAATATATATAAATAAATAAAAAATGAAAAACAAAATCTCTAACATTTTGATGGTTTAAATAACCGATGGCTTATATATTACCTCTGACTTAAATGAATATAATTAAAGACGCTTCACCGAGTTGCTAGTACACCTTAGGAAAACTCTGGTGGGTGTTTCGTTAGCTTTGATCTTTGCATCCACAACTTGAGACAAGTTCTCAATGACATGAAAATCATTCCCCTATCGTCAATGGTTAAGTACTTCAAAGAAGGAACATTTATCACAACCTTTGGAATATCCTTATCATAACTGAAATATATGAACTCTTTGTCACTACCAATCACTGTTCTAATGGACAATCGCTGCAATGAAGGAACCGCGATATTAAGCTTTGACATAGCATTGCTTTGTCTTTCTTCAACCATGAGGTCAGCAAGAAGAGGGCATTTTGATAAGAGCCTAGAAAGTGATTCATAGTTTGATTTCCTTAAGAGGACAATATGAAGTCTTAACGGAAGGGAGAGAGGCCGTCAAAGGAATGTTCAGATCGATCCAACCATTGAGTTTTAAGATCACAAGTGTTTTACAGGTTAACAATTTCAGCGGTAACTAGATCAATACATCGCCACATTCTATTGTGAGCTCACGTATGTGACGGTTTACAGCAGTTCTAATCCACAGTCCTATGTCTCCATAACCATACCTTGACTTGAATTTGAAATTCAGGCTTTCAAGAACCGGAGACTGATATGAAAGCAGAGACTTGTCAACAAAACTTGAGAATCCAGTTCTCTTATCATAGTGATATTCTTGATCATACTCCAGTCTCCTCACGATCGTCCACAGAGACTCCCATCTTTTTGATAAAAGACTCGTGGCAACAACATCTTTTGTCGGAATGGATGACAATATTTTCACGGGTAGATCGTCAGGCAAATCATCGATACAGCTCATCTTAAACAACAGAATGAACAAAAAGAATATACAAAGAAGTCTTAACCAAAACTTGATAGAACTGCTGTTAACCAAATCATCGATACAGTTTACGATATATTCACCAAAAAGTTCGTAGATTATAAGAGAAAGACCTGACCTTTTGTCGTAACTTACTCTGTTTCCGTATTGTTCCTGTCTCCCTGTTTTTTTTTTTTTTTTTTTTTTTTTTTTT
>NC_025702.1:14853223-14950705 GCF_000633955.1 Camelina sativa
TTTTTTTTTTTTTTTTTTTTTTTTTTTTTTTTTTTTTTTTTTTTTTTTTTTTTTTTTTTTAATGTGGAAAGAGTTAAATGTCATTATTTAAAAATCTAATACAGTATTTGTTTAGTAATATCAATATGTTAAGTCTGTAATGACATAATGATACAGAAGATATGATTATAATTTATAAACTCATATCACTTATACATTAATTGATATTATTAGTACCTATTTTTACAATTACAGAAAAGACAGAAAATGGCTATAAATCAATACATATATTTTTTAAATGACCATTTTTTTATATCTTTTTTAAATTTCTATGTAAATATAAAATGAACCAAAAAATAGTTAAATAGTCCTAATCAAGTACCAATGTTTAGCGTTGACAAATATGAGCAAAATAAAAAAACTGTAAAAGAACACCAAATTAAACCTCCTTTGCTTTTACAAACAATATAATTACAGAGTTGGGCTTCTCATTTTTTTTTATCAAGATCAGCTCAAACGAGCCAACTAGAAGGAAATTCGTTTATATAGGTAATTTAATGCGAAACTATTTGAGTACGACGCACCAGATTGTCCACTTTACCATTCTGTGATCGGAGGATTAAGACTAAAGAAAAAGAGAGAAATTCATCCTTATTTATTTCAATCTCATCCAAATAAATTTTGAATGCAGGCCAATTAGAGGGCGAAGACACCATCTTCACTAAATCAGAACAGTCGGTAAAAAAAATTGGGCTTCTATTTGATCATAAGAAACCTCGTTAATTTATCATATATATTCTCTTCCATGTTTGTATTTAATTGGTTAAATTGTCTTCAAGATTCTTCTCCTTTGAACTATATATGTATCTCGTTTAAAATTGCTCTGTAAAATCTATCGCATAGTTTACTAACAATAATATCACTTTTTACCCTTTACACTTATCACATCCTACTTAAAAATATAAAAAATTAAACATCGAGAGAAGTGATATGATTGGCAATATAATATGAAAAGAAAGGAGTCAAAAAAATATCAAACAGTGACTAATAATCCTGCTCAAATCTTGGCTCTCAATGTCAGTCAATAATTTGGAGTACTAAAACTACAAGCGCTTTGAGACAAATCAGAAGAAAGAAGACTGGAACTTTAAAATAAAATCAGACGTTAACTTATTAATGCTGCTTGAATCTTAAGCTTTGAGATGCCACAAACACTTAGGTGAATGAAAGCTGACATCTGTTAGACCTTCTAGGCATGGATTCTAACTCCATCTTCATTTGGTTTCTCTATTCCAAGGTGATGGATTCTGAGAATTTAATACTCATAGTCTCTAAAGAGTTTCCATTCTTTAACAAATACATCACCACAGACTTCTCTTCCTCTGTCCCTTTGTACTCAAACCAGTCAACAGTTCTGAGTCTCAGAAGTAAACATTCAGGAACAAAAATCGGTTGCCGCCACTTAGTACGAACACTATTGGATTTCCTGCAGCTCCAGTATACCTCTCTCTGAGATCAAACAGAGAACAACAAAAAAAAAAAGAGTTGCATGCAATTAGATACCACCAAGGGTCCAAGAATATATACTGAAGATGCAACATCATATGGGTTTGGATAAAAACTTACTGCTTGGTATAATCTGAGAGCTCGGAGTTTTGGTGAACGTCTGAGGATAAGATTCAACCAATTGAAAGAGCACATAACACCTAGGTCTAGAGACACGAGCTGATCAAAGTCGCTGTGAGGATATGCACCCTGAAAAAGTACAAACATAATTGGGCGAAACTAAATATAAACGCAATAGAATCCTAATCACAGGAGAAACTCATAGACTTTACCTCAAGTGGTTTTAAACATAAGGAGAGGTTTTTAGATGAGGTAAGACATCCCAAAAGCTTCTCAGAATCACAGTGTCTAATGTGGATGTCTGCTTTCATTTGTTCCGGCATATTCACTAATGAATAAAGCCGGCTCAAATGGTCAACAATATTTAGATACTTTAAAGAAGGAGCATTGATCACAAATCCATTATCATTTCTTGGTTCGTGATAACCCCCTACTATGTGGCGGATGGTTAAGCTCTTCAAAGATGGCACACAAATTGCGAAAGTCTTCACTTTGTCGCGTCCCAATCGGTGCACAACCAATGTTTCAAGAATAGGGCAGCAAGACAAAAGCCTAGTGACCGTTTCATCGCTTGAGAACCAAACATCTAGAAGAGACAAACTTTTGAGGGACCGGAAACAAGTTGTCGAAGGAACATTGTCAATGGCCACTTTCTTGACGCCTAAAAACACAAGGGTTTCATATTTGTACAAGCTCACAGGGAATGGAATGAAACGTCGTATACTGTAACGAAGAAGCTCAAAATCACGCACATTGCGAGCAATCGCAACATTAACCCATGTAACATGGGCCATGTTTCATAATCTTCATGTGCATAATCTCGCCTAAGGTTGAGATGAAAAGACTCTAGAAACGGAAAATTGTTTAGCTGCAAAAACTTCCTGATAAACCCTGGAGGCGCAGCACTAAGTGAATCGTCATAATCAAGCTTCGGAATCAATTTCCAAACAGAACCCCATCGTTTGGACAAAAGACATGTAGACACAGCAACTTTTGTCGGAACTGATGACAAAATCTTCACCAGCAAATCGTTAGGCAGATCATTAATATTTCTCATGTTGAAAACAAACTTTGGTTCAATTCAATTCTATCGGAATTTGAAAGACGGAGAAAGCCTAAGAAGAACCTCGAAAACACAAAGACTTGAAATTAGACGAAGAAAAAGCAAAGAAGACATATATATGTTTTCGCATGATATTACGATCACCTTTGTTTGGATCGAAGCCCTAATCATAAAGTTTTTATATAGCTAGTTTTGGCCTTTTTATTGATAAACAGTATTAATGAAAAAAGTTATGTGTGATCTGGAAAATCTTATTAAAAAAGGACGTTAATTAGTGAATACTAAATAGTGATGATGCAATAATTTTATTTAAAGCTTATATAATTAATTTAATATATCTCATATATTTTGCATTATTATAATGTAGAAACTTTATGCAGATATTAGTAAGAAACTAGCTAATAAATAATCTAAAGTTTACCAGTATAATTAATAAAAAAGAAAAAAATCATATAAACAAAAAATATAGTAAAAAATACTTAGAAATATTATAAGTTTTTAAAAATTATCTTTAAATGATGTAGAGATTTTTATAGTTTCCAAATATCTTTTTTATAATTTAGATAATTTATTATTATTGATTGTAAATTATGAGAATCATATATTCTCCTTGTTTAAGAAGAGATCTTCTTAGGGGTTTGAGATATATTATAAATATATTTTTTATAATTCAGATCATTTCTCCCTTTTTTAAAAAATGATTTTCTTAGGGGTTTAAAATATATTATAAATAAGCGTCTAAGATTGTATTCAGTTGTTAAATTATAAATAAATATTTCTCTCTTTCCTTGTTTTGATTCAATTTAGTTCATCGTGTACAAGAAGTATTGTGTAGATTTGACTAAGTTTTTTTCGGTAATGATTTGACTATTCGCCACTAACAGAATTTTAAAAGTAATTAAAAACGTATATAACAAATTGCCAAACTTTTCTGGTAATTAGTAAAAAGAAAACTGAGAGAATAATTTTAATGAATACAATATAGACAAGTTATTGATCAGAAAATAATATCTTGAAGTGTGTCTAACATGAGACTCTCAAAGCTACAAACTATACAACGACAGAGGAAATTAGCAGAAAGCCACAAACTAATACCAAAAAAAAAAACATGAAGGTGAATCTGTAACTTGGAGAGGTGAAACGAGGAAAAAAAAAAGTTCCAATCAAGTCAAAACATAAAATGTCAATGTAGCTCGAATCTTAACTCAAATGAATGAAATTAATGAGATATTTTGATATGATCATGAGACCATCCAAAAAGATTTTTGAACCTTGTTCAACACGAACAAATTTGAACATCAATTCTTCCAGCCAAATAACCATTTGCAATACATTCCATTTGTCAAAGGAGGTTAATTTAGTTGTTCACTTAAAGAATTTTAGGTCCAATTGGTTTAAGAGCTTCCAGAATTATGTATGGCAACCAGGTGTTGTTTCTACTAAGCTCAAGGTGAAGAAATGGTACAGCCCATGTTGTTTTTCATCAACAAGTTGGATCAAAGAGTCAAAGAGAGAAAAGATCAAGTAAACTCTTAATAGGTCAATTCAAGAGCTTATGGCCAAAGAGAGCATGGGAAAAACTATTGGGGATGATACCTATCAAGTCCACCCTACTTTAAGCCTAATTCATGTCCAAGAAAACCCAAAATAATCACTTTGTTTTGTGGTCAAAGAGTGATGACGAAAATGGAGTTCAACTCACCTTGGGAAGGCAAACTTGAAAGGGTTGAATCTTCATTCAACTATCTATTTTTATTGTGTTTTAGTTTCAAGAATAATACATGGCTTTGTGACCAAGTTTTCTATCTCTATATAAACTCATGTAATCTCATTTGAGAATAATCAACCAATTTTCCTTTTCTTTTTTAGAATTTATCTCTTTGTTCTTTGTCTATAACATTTCCTTGTTTCTTGGTGTGTAATATCCAAGCAACAGCCTCCTTTTGCTGGACTAGTGTGTCATATCTAGCAGTGATTGGAGTTGGAAATATCAGCAGCCTTCCGCAACTGCTGTGCGGCCCCTCAATCCATCAAATCTCCCTTGTTGCACCTTGCACCTTGGCGAGTTTCTATCATTTTTAGTCCGGCTGAGTGATCCTCGAATTTTGGGCGTATCAAGTGGTATCAGAGCCACTCAATCGGTACTTGTATGTTCATCTTCTCATCTATCTATTTTTTCATCTTCTATATTTTTCTTTCTTTCATCTTCTATCTATTCATCTTCTCTCAAGACAAAAAGAAAAAAGCAAAAAAAAAAAAAGAAAAGAAAATGTATAATGATCGTTGAGATTGTGGGATCATAGAAGACGGAGGCTTGGCATTCCAAATTTACAATTTCAAGCACTTATGGGAGAGATGCGAAGGTCATGGAAGGTTGAGATGAATGCTATCTACAAGAGGTTGGATGAAGTTCAAGCGGACGCACAACCGAGACGACCACAAATGTTGCATCATAGAAGAGAAATAGATCAACTTAGAGTAGCAAGGGCTGATGATTACTACAGTAGTCAATCCTCAAGAGGGAGCCACTTGAGACCAAGAAGTGCTAGAGAAGCAAGAGGAAGAGTGGATGCTAACATGGATATTTTGAAGTTGAAGATTCCTACCTTTCAAAGCAAGAACGACCCAGATGCATATCTTGAGTGGGAGAAAAATATTGAGTCGGTTTTTAGTTGTCAAAACTATTGCGAGATGAAGAAGGTACGATTTGTAACCACTGGATTTTGTGATTATGCTATTACTTGGTGGGATCAGTTGATTATAAGCAGGAGGAGAAATGGAGAACACCCCATAGAGACTTCGGCAGAATTGATGTCTATGTTGTGGAAGCAATTTGTTCCCCACCATCACCATCGTGGTTCAAATCATATTTTAAGGAGAACTTCTAGACCAACTGATGGAGCGTCTACTGTCACGCCAAGTTACCAACGAGAAAGGATGTCTCTTGTTTCTAAGGAAGAGGAAGCTTTTTTTGTTTCGTTACCATCACCAAAGCAGCACAAAGAGTTGCTAGTTCAAAATAATCTGTTGAAAATAACAAATTCACCGAGTGAGAAAACGGAAGCTGAGGAACCAAAGCAGAAAGAGATCAGTAAAGATCAGAGTGAGGAAGCTGCAAAGGAAGGCATGATCATCAACAACCTTGGAAGTATGGATGATTCACCTAATGCACCAACAAAGAGAGAAAAGTCAACGTTACACTTCTGGTCAAGTAAGATGGAGCAAGTTTTGGATCTTGAAGGAAAAAAGAAAGGTCTCACGGAAAGGGGTGCATTTCTGCTTCATGGTATGCAATATGGACTCATATTTTCTCTCAAAGAGAAGCCACCAGAATCACTTCAACACTCTCCAATCCATGGCCGTACAGTTTCGAGGACAAAACTTTTTCAAGAGGAGGGGTATGATATGATCATGAGACCATCCAAAAAGATCCTTGAGCCTTGTTCAACACGAACAAATTTGAAGATCAATTCTTCCAGCCAAACAACCATTTGCAATACATTCCATTTGTCAAAGGAGGTTAATTTAGTTGTTCACTTGAAGAGTTTTAGGTCCAACTGGTTTAAGAGCTTCTAGAATTATGTATGGCAACCAGGTGTTGTTTCTACTAAGCCCAAGGTGAAGAAATGGTACAGCCCATGTTGTTTCTCATCAGCAAGTTGGATCAAAGAGTCAAAGAGAGAAAAGATCAAGGAAACTCTTAATGGGTCGATTCAAGAGCTTATGGCCAAAGAGAGCATGGGAAAAACTATTGGGGATGATATCTGTCAAGTCCACCCCACTTTGAGCCTAATTCATGTCCAAAAAAGCCCAAAATAATCACTTTGTTTTGTGGTCAAAGAGGGATGACGAAAATGGAGTTCAACTCACCTTGGGAAGGACACCTTGGGAAGGCAAACTTCAAAGGGGTGAATTTTCATTCAACTATCTATTTTTATTGTGTTTTAGTTTCAAGAATAATATTTGACTTTGTGACCAAATTTTCTATCTCTATATAAACTCATGTAATCTCATTTGAGAATAATCAACCAATTTTCCTTTTCTTTTTTAGAGTTTATCTCTTTGTTCTTTGTCTAGAACATTTCCTTGTTTCTTGGTATGTAATATCCAAGCAACAGCTTCTTTTTGCTGGACTAGTGTGTCATATCTAGTAGTGATTGGAGTTGGGAATATCAGCAGCCTTCTGTAACTGTTGTGCGACCCCTCAATTCATCAAATCTCCATTGTTGCACTTTGCACCTTGGCGAGTTTCTATCATTTTTAGTCCGGCTGAGTGATCCTTGAATTTTGGGTGTATCACATTTGCTAGAACTCCTCCGCTCGGAGTCAAACTCCATTAGCATTCGGTTTTTCTCTTCCAAATTAGAGTAACGTGAGGATCTAAAAGTCGTCTTGTTTAGATAGCTTGCATTCCCTAATAAGTAGATAGCAACTTCTTTCTCTGCTTCTGTTCCTTCGTACACAATCCACTCAACAGTTTCGAGACTCGAAATCAAACATTTAGGAACAAAACTCGGTTCCTCCCATTTGATCTTGACATCTCTTAAATTGTTACACTCCCTCTTAGATCAAAGAGATTCCAAAAACGAAAAAACAGCTGCAGTTAATATGTCATCAGACTGAAACTGCAACTACATTTTGGTTTGTACGTACAGAAATTACTGGACTGAACCTAAGAGTTCTCAGATTAGGGGAATGTCTGAGTATATGATTCAACCAATATGAAGAGCATCTCGCACATAACTTTAGCGACACTAGCTGATCGAAGTCGTGTGGCGGAAGATTGTAATCCTGCATGTGACGACATTATGATAATAAGTGGTAAAATGTAAAACACCAAAGAATCTTAAATCACAGGAGAAAACAGAGATTTAGTCATTTAACCATTTGTGAGTTTAAACATATAATAAGGTGTTTAGCTGAGGTTACATGACTAGAAGCTTCTTAGGATCACTATGCTTAAGGTATACTTTTGCTTTCACCAGCTCTGGCATTTTCACTAATGAACAAAACTGACTATTTCGGACGTAAGTCTTTAATAATTTCAAAGAAGGAGTATTGACCATAAACCGACTATCGCCTGGATATCTAGAATAACCGCCAACTTCAATGATAATTAGTCTCTGCAACCGCAATAGTGATAGTCTTCACTTGGTCATCATTCCGAGATCGACACATACGAAGTTCTTCAAGGATAGGGCAGCTGAAGAGCATAATACTTAAGACTTTATCGCTGGAGAAGTGAACACACGTAAGGCTCAAATTTTTTAGGGAGGGGAAACTGATATGGGAAGGAATGTCGGCGATTTTCACGTTTTCGAGGCGTAAATTCACAAGGGATTGGCATGTATACAGGCTCCTAGGAAACTGCACGGGACATGAACCTGGTCTCATTTTGACAAATGTAAGATCACGCACACCCCGAGAGCTTGCAACCCTAATCCATTTCTCAGTCTCTACTTTACGAACACATCTGTCAAGTCTAAGATGCAGAGTTTCTAGGACTGGAGCTTCATGCAATTGCAGAAACTTGTTGATGAAACTTAAATTTCTATTAGTGTGGAGAACAAAATACTCAAGCTTTTGCACATGTTTCCAAAGAGAAGTCCATCGTTTTGACAAAAGGCTTGTGTTCATCACATCTTTTGTTACGGCGTAAGACAATATCTTTAATAGCAAGTCATCTGACAGCAGATTTCTATGATTCTATCCATATTGGAATAGAATTATAAATCTCTCAGTTCGTCACTCTATTGATCGTTGCCAATGCTGGAAGACAATAAAAAATAGGGTTAGAGCGAGCTAGCATCATTAAAACATATCAGTCAGAGGAACTAATGAAACAAACCCTAACAATGGTGAGAATGAAGGCAGTTTCTTTAAAGTGTTCCATTATCTCAAATCAAACCATCTCAATATACAAGAAGAAGATTGAGAGTAAAGGAGAAAGTATTAACCTTTGTTTGGTCCCCAAAATTACAATCTCTAGTAATGAGTTTTGCTAGCGACCATTAATAACTATGAAAAGAAATATATAGGCGAATGAAAATAAATATATGTAGATAAACCCTAGCGCAAAATAGACACGCCAAGGCCAAGCGAATGAGATAGGCTTAGAGGAAACAGAAAGAAAAACCAAAAAATATATGAGTTAGTACCTCATTGTTCAACAGCCGCAAAACCCTAACTTAGAGCTGTTTCCGTGTCTATTAATTAATGCCCCTTTTACAATATTTTTTAGACAAGTATTGGAAAAAGTCTAAAATATCTACAAAAATGGTTCAAAAATCAAAAGAAACTGTACTATAAAAAAAGTTCAATTATGTATGTTGATCAAAAAAAAAATAGAAACTAATACCCAGTTTTTTTTTTTTTCCAGAAACGTTTTATTCTTCTAAAAGTCGAAAACTCCACACATAAAAATAGTTAACTTTGTAAAGGGTGAATGGTCAAAACATGATTTTTAAGATCATTAACCAAGGATGACGTGATATTCTTTTCTCACTTCAGCTTGCTCATCTTCTTTTTCAGAGATAATTAATACTATAAAAGTTTCAAGTTTGAGAACAGAGAGCAAAACTCTGAAAAATATCAAAAAGCAAAATTAAACTCTAAAACAGAGCATATGAAAAGGACAAGATTAATTAACGTCGTCTCTCTTCTTTAATGTGAAGGCACAACCAAGCGTGACCTCCAGTAGAAAGATCCGATCTCAAAATACTTTCCTTTCATTTTTGTTATAAATTTCTAAGTTTATCAAATCAAAATATCGACCAATATTCTCGAACATAGTTACTTGAGAAGTAATGTGAATTAGACGACTCACTTCGATCACATAACTTATAAAGTTATCAAAACTGTTGGGATACAAACAATGTCCCACATCTGAATATTAGAAAATAAGTTTCTAATATATAAGCCAAGACCAACTCCAATTAGTATGAGGCCTTTTGGGAAGGAGTCCAATAAGAAATACGTGCAGGCTTTGCCACATGGGCCCAAAGCGGACAATATCATACTAATATGGGAGTTGGCTTGGGCTTGGAAAGCCCAACAATTGGTATCAGAGCTTAGGTCGAAAAGTGGACCTAAGGGAATGGTGTGGGCTCTATGTTCGGTGTGGGAGGATCTCTCAAAAAGATGACATGATTAAGGGTGCCTAAAGAATACTTCAGGAATAAAGGGGTATCGGAGCCTAGGTACCTGGGTTTCGCTGAAGAGGAGGCCAAAGTATCGTGGTACATAGTTTGAGGGGAGGTTTGTTGGGATACAAACAATGTCCCACATCTGAAGATTAGAAAATAAGTTTCTAATATATAAGTTAAGACCAACTCCAATTAGTATGAGGCCTTTTGGGAAGGAGCCTAATAAAAAATCCGTGCGGGCTTTGCCACCTGGGCCCAAAGCAGACAATATCATAGGGGAGTTAGCTTGGGTTTCGAAAGCCCAACAAAAACAACATAATTTAGTAGTAATGATACTCCAAGAATGAAAACGACTATTTATTTTATATCTCTGAGTTCGGATGGAACTTCAAGTGAACCTAAGCTGACATTTAGTAGAAATCCTTTGTGTAGACGATAGCTCTTGCAGCATCTTGAGTTTCTCTATATCATTGGTCGAATGTAAGGAACTAATAACCATTATCTTTAACTGTCGAGAGTTCTCTAGCAAATACATCGCCACATTTTTCTCTACTTGTGTTCCTTGGTAACCCATCCACTCAACAGCTTCAAGACTTGAAATCAAACATTCAGGAACAGAAGTCGGCTGCTCCCATTGTGTTTGGACGTTTACGGATCTGCTCCAACAACTCTTGAGAAGATGTAGGGTTGGATACAGTCTTGCTTCTTGTAGCATGACTCTGAGAAATCGGAGTTTAGGTGTATGGTTGAGTATAGAACGACACCAAACTATAGAGCATGCACAAAGCTTTAGAGACACTAGCTGATTAAAGACGCCTATAGGACATGAACCCTGCAAGTGACATCATATGTGAATCACAAAGAGAATATAGTCACAAAAACTCATAGACCTTACCATTGTTGGTTGTAGACATAAGGTAAGCTGTTTGGTTGAGGTAAGACATCCCATAAACTTCTTAGAATCCCCATGTCCAAGCTTGATATAAGCCTTTACGAGGTCTGGCATTTTCGCTAGTGAACAGAACCCACTACAGCGAGACAAAACAAACAAAGACTTTAGCGAAGGAGCTTTGATCACAAACCCAACATCATCATCTCCGGGAACTTGAGAGCCTAAGTCTATGGCTGTTAATCTCTGCAATGACGGAACAGCAATTGTGAATGTTTTCACGCCGTCATCGCCGCCTCTAACCACTAACCTTAGTTCTTCAAGGACAGGGCAACCCGATAAAATTCTATGTATGATCTCATCGCTTAAGAATTTAACAAGATAAAGGTACAAAGCCTTGAGTGACCGGAAAGAAATTGTCAAAGGAACATAATCCACAGTGAACATGCACTCTGCATGTAGGTTTAAAGTCACAAGGGTTTCACATGTATACAGGCTCCTAGGCAACCGTATGAGCCCTGAACTAGGCCGATATCTGAAAATATGAAGTTTGCGCACACCACGAGAAATTGCGATATGAATCCATGTTTCAATATCTGTAGGAGAAAAATTCCGACTAAGTGTGAGATGCAGAGTTTCCAAGACTGGAGCTTCGTGAAGTAACAAAAACTTGTCAACAAAACGCGAAGCTCTCCAATGCTCACTGTCACCAGATGGATCATGATACTCAAGCTTAGGCACATGTTTCCAAAGATAACGCCATCGCTTGGAAAGAATACTAGTTGATACAGCAACTTTTGTCAAAACGGATGACAATATCTTCAATATCACATCATCTGGCAACAGACTGATCCTATCCATTGTAAACGAACCCTTCAAATTCGCATCTTGCTTTTCTCAATCCCTTCGTATTTTCCAGACAGAGAAACCAATAAAACAAACCCTAGCAATGACGATAACGCACTCGTATCAAAATAGAGAAGGCTAGCCCTGTTCAGAGCTCGGCGTGTCCTTTATATCATACTATTCCTTTAATTTGTGTTGGCTTTATAAGTTTTTATTAGGCCCATAGGGCAAAACAAAAACAAAACACTTACTCCCTCCGTTTCAAAATATAAGATGTTTTAGTAAAAACCGCATATTAAAAAATAATTACTTTTAAAAAGTTTAACCAATTATAAACAAATCTGCATAATATAAAATATAAATTTAATGTAAAAGTTGCATAGAAAATTGGAAACATCTTATATTATGAAACAAAAATACTTCTCTAATAAAAAAAAAATATTATAAAACGGAGAGAGTATTATATATTAATAAAATAGTATTTACAAAAAAAATTGTTTACGAAAAGAAGGCAAGAAGATTTTTTGTTTTGGTCCAATAAATCAACTAAAAAGTTTTAGCCCATTTAAAATCAATTAAAAAGTTTTTTTGTTATGTTTCCACAAAAACTGTGGGTTTCAATTTGATGATTTTTTTTTTTTTGTTAGGCGTAGGAATAAAAAAAAAAATTCTTACACAAAAGGAAGAAGAAAAAGATCTTTATTCTGCCCTTTTTACTTGTTGACACGGAACGGTTGCACTTGCTATCCCCTAGTTAAGCTGGCACTACTATTTAGCCAAAGAGAAACCCTAAATCGTAATTAGGAGAAAGTGAAAAGGAAAAGGAAAAGGTTAAGTAACAATATTATGATACCTGACCAGTACGACGACGTTTGCACTTGGCACAAAGTCACCCAAATAGTTTTGATTTTGTAGTTTGTAGCTTTGAACTTAACAATTTTGTAGAAACGTGTAGGACCGCTTAGAACTCCTAATCTCCTACAAGCGTCTAGAACTATTATCTACTCTCTAACAAGACTCGGGAGCTGAGACATGATTGATGATCAAATATCGAATACTCAATAAATATTGAGAAAAGTATTCATCGCAATTCTGAAAACAGAGTCTGCGTTCTCATGAATACAACTGATTGTATTTTTTGTCAAAGAATACAACTGATTGTAAGTTGTAACTTTAGAAAAGTTATTGATCATAACAATAATATATTGAAGTGTGTCGTCAGAACTACAAACTTTATCAGAGAACAACAAAGCAAAATTAGCATAAAGACATAAACTAATAGACAAAATAATGAAGGCGAAGCTGTAATAAAGGAGTTGGTAACTTGGTTACTTAGAGAGGTCAAAGGGTAAAACAAAGATTAATTTAAATCATGTCGAAACATAAAATGTNAAAAAAAAAAAAAAAAAAAAAAAAAAAAAAAAAAAAAAAAAAAAAAGACAACTCAAATGATTGAAATGAGACATTTGCTAGAACTCCTCGGCTTGGACTCAAACTCCATTAGCAAACGATTTTTCTCTTTCAAAGTGGACTTAAAAGTCATCTTGTTTAGATAGCTTGCATTCCCTAATAAGTAGATAGCAGCTTCTTTCTCTTCTTCTGTTCCTCTGGACTCAATCCACTCAACAGTTTCGAGACTCGAAATCAAACATTTAGGAACAAAACTCGGTTGCTCCCATTTGATCAGGAAATTTCTTGTATTGCTGCAGTAAAACTGAGAGAAAAGAGTTTACAAAATCGAAAAAATAGTTGGGAGTAATACGTCATCAGTGTAATGAAACTGCAACAACATTTGTCTTTGTAGTCTTGTAGAGAACTTACTTGTCTGAACCTAAGAGTTCTCAGGTTAGGGGAATGTCTGAGTATATGAATCAACCAATATGAAGTGCATCTCGTACATAACTCAAGCGACACCAGCTGATTGAAGTCGTATGGAGGATTGTAATCCTGCATGTGACATTGTAATAATAAGTGGTAAATATAAACACACAACGAATCTTAAATCATAGAAGCAAACAGAGATTTTACCATTTGTGAGTTTAAACATAAAGTAAGGTGTTTAGCTGAGGTTAAACAACTCAGAAGCTTCTCAGGATCACTATGTTTAACGTCGATTTCTGCTTTCACCAGCTCAGGCATTTTCACTAATGGCCAAAACTGACTATTGCGCATGTAAGTTTTTAATGATTTCAAAGAAGGAGTGTTGACCATAAACCAATTTCGATCACAATCGCTAGTTTCAGAGATAACTAGTCTCTGCAACCATGGAACCTCAATGGTGATAGTCTTCACACCGCCATGATCCCAAGATCCATACATAAAAAGTTCTTCAAGGACAGGGCAACTGGATAACATAATACTAAAGACTTCATCGCTGGAGAAGCTCACAAGTGAAAGGCTCAATTGTTTGAGGGAAGGGAAACTGATATCCGAAGGAACATCGACAATTTTCACTTGTCGGAGGTGTAAATTCACAAGGGATTGGCATAAATACAGGCTCCTAGGATCACTTGTCGGAGGTGTAAATTCACAAGGGATTGGCATAAATACAGGCTCCTAGGATCACTTGTCGGAGGTGTAAATTCACAAGGGATTGGCATGTATACTGGCTCCTAGGATCACTTGTCGGAGGTGTAAATTCACAAGGGATTGGCATAAATACAGGCTCCTAGGATCACTTGTCGGAGGTGTAAATTCACAAGGGATTGGCATGTATACGGGCTCCGTGAACCTCGTTGAGATTGGGGAAGTCTAAGATCACGCACACTCCGAGAGATTGCAACCCTAATCCATTTCTCAATCTCTACTTGAGGAACAGGATTATTATAAGTTGTGAGTATAGTGAGATACAGAGTTTCTAGGACTGGAGCTTTATGCGATTCCAGAAACTTGTTGACGAAACGTAAATCATCTCTGTTACCACTAGCCATGAGATCAACATACAAATCAATATTTGGCACATGTTTCTAAAGAGACGTCCATCGTTTTGACAAAAAGCTTGTGTTCAGCACATCTTTTGTTCGGGGGTAAGACAATATCTTTAAGAGCAAGTCATCTGACAGCAGACTGATTCTATCCATATTGGAACAAAATTATAAAACTTTCAGTTCGTCACTGTATTGATCGTTGCCAATGCAGGAAAACAATAAAAAATAAGGTTAGAGCGAGCTAGCGTCATTACAACATCTCAGTCAGAGGAACTAAACAAACCCTAACAATGGTGAGGATGAAGACAGTTTCTTCAAAAGTGTTTCATTATATCAAATCAAACCATCAGAGTACAAGAAGATCATGATTGAGAGTAAAGTAGGAAGTATTAAAACCTTTGTTTGATCACGAATTTGCCAACAAAGAAACCTAGCGCAAAACAAATCAAACCCTAGCTCATCCAGGGTTGAGCTTCTCTTTATATAATAAAATGCTCCTTGACTTTTTTTTGACGTCTTTATTCTTCAAAAATTCCAAATTTTCCAAAAAAAAAAAATATATACAGTATATATTTAATTTTTCGAAAGAGTAAATGAATGGTCAAAACACGATTTTATTAATTATTGTTTCTCACGTCAGCTTGCTCATATTCTTTTCTTACGTGATGGCGTTGAGTAAGTAAACTCAGAGATCGCTTGGCAGGCGGGAGGCATGATTGATTATCAAATTTTGTTTGAGTAAAACTCTAAAATATTGAAAAAACTAATCATCGCAATTCTGAAAACGAAGTCTGCGTTCTTATTATTACAATTGACACCAATAACTTCTGACGCACGAAAAAAAAAAAAGAAAAAAAAAATCAGTGTTTTGCATATAAGAAGCCCTTCCCTTCAAAGTGACAAAGTGTATCAAAACAATATATATATAAATACACTAATGATGCTCTAAGAATAAGGAAAGCTAGTTCTGTATCTTTGAGAACCGGTGGAACTTCAGGTGAACGAAAGCCGACATTTGGTTGAACTCCTCTGTGTAGAAGACAGCTCTTGCAGCATCTTGAGTTTCTCTTCTGAATTGAGTGATTTTAAGGATCTTATAGCCATTGTCTTTAGCTGTCCAGAGTTCTCTAATAAATACATCACCATTTTTTTCTCTGCTTGTGTTCCTTTGTAATCAATCCAGGAAACAGTTTCAAGACTCGAAATCAAACATTGAGGAACAGAACTCGGCTGCTCCCATTGATTTTGTACATCAACAGAACTGTTGCAACATTCCTGGAAATTATGTGAAGCAAACAATTTTGCTTGTTTTAGTCCGAATCCGAGAACTCGGAGTTTAGGTGTATGGTTGAGTATAAGACGACACCAAACTAAAGAGCATGCACAAAGATTTAGAGACACTAGCTGATTGAAAACGCCCAACGGACATGAATCCTGCAGGTGGCATCATAAGTGTTTTAATGGGATTATTATGTAATCAGAACGAGAATATATATATATATATATAGCCAGAAAAGCACATATAGACTTTACCATTGGTGGTCGTAGACATAAGAAAAGCTGTTTGGTTGAGGTAAGACATCCCATAAACTTCTTATAAGAATCACCATGATAAAGCATTATTTCAGCCTTCACGAGGTCTGGCATTTTCACTAGTGAACCGAACCCACTACAGCGAGAGAAAATAAGTAACGACTTCAAAGAAGGAGCTTTGATCACAAGTTCAACATCATCGCCTCCAGGAACTTGAACGCCAACGTCTTTGACTATTAATCTCTGCAATGAAGGAACCGCGATTGTGAAACTTTTCACGTGGTCATTGTTGCCTCGAACCAATCTCAAATCTTCAAGTACAGGGCAACCAGATAAAGTTCTATGAACCGGATCACCGCTTGATAATTTCACAAGGAGAAGGAACAATTTCTTGAGTGACCGGAAACAAATTGTCAAAGGAACATTATTCACAGTGAAATCTGCTTCTAGGTTTAAAGTCACAAGAGTTTCACATGTATACAGACTCCTAGGAAACGGTACGGGATCTAAAACGGGACATATGGTCCCCGAACTATGAAAATATCGAGATATTTTAAGATCACGCACGCCACGAGATATTGCAATACGAATCCATGTTTCAATATCTATAGGAGGACAATTCCGACTAATTTTGAGATGCAGAGTTTCCAAGACTGGAGCTTCGTGGAATAACAAAAACTTGTCAACAAAACGCGAAGCTCTCCAATGCTCACAATCACCAGATGGATCATGATACTCAAGCTTAGGCACATGATTCCAAAGATAACGCCATCGCTTGGACAAAAGACTAGTCAACTTTTGTTGGAACGAATGACAATATCTTCAATATTACTTCATCTGACAACAGACTGATCCGATCCATTGTAAACGAACCCTTCAAACTCTACGAAGAAATTGAGAATCAAAGATAAAAGGTAACGACCCTAGCGTCGTCGCCTTTTTTTCGCGGAAGAGAAAGAAACCCTAATTGCTAATTAGAAAGAAAGAACAAAAAGAGTTATAAAGTGAAAAGGAAGTTTGACAAAAAAAAAAAGAGTTATAAAGTGAAAAGGAAAGGTAAGTAACGTTTAACACGACGGCGTTTTGCACTTGCACGGTTTTATATTATACCCAAATACTGATTATTTTTGTGTTTTGTTTTTGTAAAAAATGAATATTTATTGATTTTTCACAATATTTCTTTTTTTTTACATACACACAATCTTAATAAACATATTTACGATTTATTTGCACAGATTTCAGGTCTAATATAATTCAGAAATTTCATTCTTTTAGACAGTTTAGTTTTTATTAATCAATTTCATTTTGAATTTATGATTGAATAAATTTAATTGGTATGTTTTTACTAAATGACCCAAAATTAATAAAAAGTTTCATGTTTTTTTTTTGTAGAAAGTATGTAAGGTTTTAATTGTTGATATAGACATGCATTCCTTAGTTATTAGCCAATATGAAATATAAGTCAACCTTTCTCACTTCTATGTAAAAACTATATAACCAAATCAATCTCATAGTTATTATTAATTAGTGGAAGTTTGAGTTACAAAAATCAGCCATAAACAAAATTAGTTAATACAAAATTTAGAAGATAAAAATGAACATAAAATTGGAAGCCTGAAGCACAATGAAAAAAAAAAAAAAAGCACAATAGACTTTGAATGTTGATCCGCTGCTTTGTTTTATGATTTCCAAATCCATTGGAACTAAATTTCTCTAATCTTGGAGCCCCAAATCCGAATCCAATACCATTAAATTTGTCAATTCTTGGCAATCTCTTTCAAAGATAACCAGAGTCAGCAGCTGAGATTTCCTTTGATTAATAATCAAAGTTATCGAAATATAATATAAGGAAACATTATTTTTGTTTGTGTAAACTCTAAATATTGGGAAAAAAATATATTGTAAATCCCGAAAACAGAGTCTGATTTCTCATGAGTCATGACCATAATGACACCAATAACATGAGAAGAATAGAGAGTACGTGTAAATTGAGAAGTAATGAGAATTAGAGAAGTCAAAACTTGTTAAATATCAAAACAATATACAAACTACTAATGAGTAATGAGGCTCCAAGAATGAGAACGACTAGTTCGGTGAAATTTCAGGTGAATAAAAGCCGACATTTGCTAGTACTCTTGATCTGTATAGACGACAGCTCTTGCAGCATCTTGACTCTCTCAGTATCATTGGTCAATATCAAGGATCTAATAGTCATTGTTTTCAGCTGTCGTGAGTTCTCTAGCAAATACATCACCACTTTTTTCTCTACTTGTGTTCCTTTGTAATCAATCCACTCGACAGTTTCAAGACACGAAATCAAGCATTGAGGAACAGAACCCGGCTGCTCCAACTGAGTTTGGACATATACGGAACCGCTGTAACATATCTGGATAGGATCTTGGTATTGATAATGTCTTACTTGTTTCAGTTTGAAAACTACTAAAACACGGAGTTTAGGTGCATGTCTCAGTATAAGACGATACCAATCTAAAGAGCATGTACACCAGCTGATTGAAGATGCCTATTGGACATGAATCCTGCAAGCGGCATCATAAGTGAATAGAACTATTTTTGTAATCACAAAGTGAAAAAATTATCACAATAGTACATTGGTGGAGATAAGCCATCCCTCAAACTTCTTATAATCACCAAGTGGAAGCTTGATATCGGCCTTCACGAGGTAAGGCATTTTCACAAAGGAATAGCACCAACAACACTCCGTAGCAATCGTTAACGACTTTAGAGAAGGAGCATTGGTAACAAAACCAACATTATCTCCCGGAACATGAGAACCACAGTCGTCTATGACTGTTAATCTCCGCAATGAAGGAACTGCGATTGTGAAACTTTTCAAGGACAGGGCAACCAGAAAACAGTCTACCAACCATCTCATCGCTTGAGAATTTCACAAGATAAAGGGTCAAAACCTTGAGTGACCGGAAACAAATTGTCAAAGGAACATAATCCACAATGAACTCTGCTGTTAGGTTTAAATTCACAATGGTTTCACATGTATACATACTCCTTGGCAACTGTATGCACTCTGAACCAGGTCTATATCGGAAATAAAAAGATTGCGCCGCATACCACGAGAAATTGCAAGACTTATCCATGTTTGAACATGTGTAGAACGGCAATTCCTACCAAGTATGAGCCATATAGTTTCTAGGACAGGGGCCTTGTGTAGTAGCAAAAACTTGTCAACAAAAAGTGAAGGTCTCCAGAACTCAGTGTTTGGATCTCTATAATTTGGTTCCCAATAAGTAAGCTTGGGGACATGTTTCCAAATTGAACACCAACGTTTTGACAATAGGCTTGTGGCCACGGCATCTTTAGTTGTAACGACAGACAGTATCTTCAAGAGCAAGTCATCTGACAACATATTTATCCAATCCATTGCAACCGAGCCCTTAAAAACCCTCAAAAGTTTCAGTTATGTGTCTCTGTTAATTTTATTGAAAATAGTAAGAAAAAAAAATAGGTTAAAGCATCTTTCTCAAGCCAGTAGCAATTTCACAAACCCTAGCAAATTTAATTATAACAGCATACGAAGAAACTTATAGAGGGAAAGAGAGGTTTGACCTGATAGCTTCGTCGCCTAGAAAGTGAAACCCTAAATCGTCTCTACGAAGAAAAATATATTTCCTTTTGTTTCGTTAAAAACAAAAAACAAAAAGCAAATATTTTTTTTTGTTTTTTTTTTTTTGGTTATAAAATGTAAAGATTTAATGTTTTGAAAATCAGTTGCAACCTAAAGCTAGTTAATATAGGAAACGCAGATCCGAGGAACGTTACGAGACAACTCGATTTCGCACAGTATGGTCGATGGAGTGGTTGGTAGCTACCGAGATAGTATTGAAAATCCTTAAATTAAAGGGGTGTGTAGTGTAGACTGTAACTTGCAAGAGGAGCTTCAAAAAAATGGACTTAATTATGAATTTATGAGATCCGAGGTCTCCTTGGGGTTGAAAAGTCCAAGAAATAACAGCAGCAGGCTTGCCAGGAGGTTTTTTCCTAATCTTTGAAGCAGCAGTTTGGTTGGTGCAAGACGCTTCTAGTAATTGGTCGCCTCTATGTACACATAGAACCTGAGGAGAAGGAGTACGCAGTTGTAGGCAAGTTCATCTAAGAGCAAAGTTTGTAAAGAATATTTTAGCTTGGGTAAAACTCTAAATATATTTAAGAAAACTATTCATCGTAAAAACAGAGTTTGGTTTCTCAAGATCATAATTAATGACACCAATAACATGGGAAGAAAAGACAGTACGTGTCTTGAGAAGTAACGAGAACCACACAAGTCAAAACTTGTAAAAACTTTCAAAACAATATACTAACTACAAGGATGAAAACGACGATATCAATATATCTCTCAGAACCGGCAAAACTTCAGGTGAAGGAAAGCCTGCATTTGCTAGAACTCCTCGGCGTAGATGACACCTCTTTAAGCATCTTGAATTTCTCACTATCACTGGTCGATTTTAAGGATCTTATAGCCATTGTCTTTAGCTGTGGAGAGTTCTCTAATAAATATATCACCACTTTTTTCTCTGCTTGTGTTCCTTTGTAAGCAGTCCACTCAACAGTTTCAAGAGTCGAAATCAAACAGTTAGGAACAGAACTCGGCTGCTCCCATTGAGTTTGAACATCTACTGAACTTCCGCAACATCTCTGGATAGGAGAACATTCTCGATTCCACCGTACTTCTATTAGCGCGAATCTGAGAACTCGGAGTTTAGGTGTATGGTTGAGTATAAGACGAAACCAATCTAAAGAGCATGTACAAAGATTTAGAGACACTAGCTGATTGAAGATTCCCATTGGACATGAATCCTGCAAGTGACATCATAACTATTAATTATGTAATCACAAAGAGAATATGTTAATCAACAAAAGCATATAGATATTAGTATATTACCATCGGTGGTTTTAAACATAAAGAAAGGTGGTTAGCTGATATAAGCCACCCCTTAAAGTTCTTAGATTCACCATGTCTAAGCTTGATCTGAGCCTTCACGAGGTAAGGCATTTTCACTAATGAATAGCACCAACTAAACTGGTTATTAATCGTTAATGACTTTAAAGAAGGAGCTTTGATAACAAAACCAACATCATCTCCCGGAACATGAGAACCATAGTTCAAGTCTATGATGGCTAATCTCCGCAATGAAGGAACTGCTATTTTGAAAGTTTTCACGTTTTCATTGCTGCCTCGAACCAGTTTCAGATCTTCAAGGACAGGGCAACCGGAAAGAAAGTTATCAACGATTTCATCGCTTGAGAATTTCACACGATACAGGAACAAAGTCTTGAGTGACCGGAAACAAATTGTCAGAGGAACATAATCCACAATGAACTCTGCTTGTAGGTTTAAAGTCACAAGGGTTTAAGACTCCTAGGCAACCGTATGAGGTCTATATCGGAAAACATAAAGATTCTGCACACGACGAGAAATCGCAAGACTTATCCACGTTTGAACATGTGTAGAACGGCAATTCCGACCAAGTATGAGTTTCATAGTTTCTAGGACAGGAGCCTTGTGTAATAGCAAAAACTTGTCAATAAAAAGTGAAGGTCTCCAGAACTCAGTATTTGGACCTCTGTAATTTGGATCCTGGTAATTAAGCTTTGGGACATGTTTCCAAAGTGAACACCAACGTTTTGACAAAAGGCTAGTGGTCACGGCATCTTTACTTGTAACCAAAGACAGTATCTTCAAGAGCAAATCATCAGACAACAGACTTATCCTATCCATTGCAACTCAAAAGTTCCAGTACGTGTCTCTGTTGATTTTGTTGCCCATGCTGGAAAACAGTAAGAAAAAAAAAGGGTTAGATCATCTTGCTTTCTCAAGCCAGTAGCAATCTCGCAAAACCCTAGCATACGGAGAGAGTTGAAAGTGAAAGAGAAAGGTTTGACCTAATTAGCTTCGTCGCCCCCCCCCCCCACCCAAAATTGAAACCCTCAATTCTAATTCTAATTAATACGATGAAATTTATTTTTAAAAAAAAATCAAATCGAAAGGTTAACTACGGGGCTTACCACAAAAGTTTACAGAACAGCACGAGATAAACCTGGTGCAAAGAATCACAGAACCATAGTCTTTTGTGATTCTACAGACCAAAGTTCTTTACTTAAGCCACGTTTTGCAATACCCAATCTGATGATTTAAGATGTAAACATAAGAAGTCGATATAGATTGCCGAATCCGACAAATTATTTAACTCAAAGAGTATCACCGCTTGAAAGCTGAATAAGAAGAATCAGGGAATAAGAGTAAAAGAATTTATTCTCTAAAGCGTGTTATTGAATTTTAATTTATAAAGAATTTTGAAGACTTCAATAAAATTAGAAAAATTGTCATATCATATCATATTTATAAAATAAATCAAAATTAAAATAAAAAGACAAAACAAGTTAAGGAAACCAATTTTGTAGATTTTTTATTAAGAAACTTATGTTGGTTTAGGTTTATAAAATAAGAAAAATACTTAGAGTTTAGATTTTACAATTAAACTAAATCATATGTCGGTTTGGGTTTACAAAATGTGGTTAGGGTTTAGTTTTTATAATTAAACAAAATTAAATTATATGTCGGTTTGGGTTTACAAAAGAGTGGTTAGCGTTTAGGGTTATATTTTACAATTAAATGAAATTATATGTCGGTTTGGGTTTACAAAAGAGTGGTTAGAGTTTAGGATTTAGATTTTACAATTAAACGTAATTATATGTCGGTTTGGGTTTACAAAGAGTGGTTAAGGTTTAGATTTTAAAATTAAGCAAAATTATATGTCGGTTTGGGTTAATAAAATAGTGGGTAGGGTTTAGATTTTATAATTAAAAAAATTATATTTTAAATTGGGTTTATAAAAAGAATGATTTGGGTTTAGATGTTATAATTTAAAACTATAATATAATGTTTAGAATTAATAAATTTTAAAATTAATTGATATACAGAATTTGTTTCATTAACCAATAATTTGTTTTCTTAACTAAGGGGGAGTGAATAAAAAGTATTCACCCCTAGGGGTGAACCCAATAATTGTCCATAAAATTATAAAAAAAAAGGAATAAGTGAAAGATTTTTAAGGATTGTTTGAGAGTATTTATAGTTTTGTTGATTAGTTTTCTAAAATCTTGTAAAATACTTCAAACAATCTGTGTATTTTTGTGATACTTTCCATGACCTTATTTTGTGAAAAAAATGTATAAAATTATGAACTAATAACAGAATAATTGAATTCATTAACAATCCAAGATTCTTTTATTTTATTTGAATAACACAAATTTTTAATGATTTTATAAAATTCTTAATCCAATAACCCAAATTTGTTAAGATTTTAAATACTTTATACAAATCACAAACTAATAACAGTAAACTTTAGCAGACTTTAACAAAATCTTGATCTAATAACAACAAATTTTATATAACAAATTTTTAAAATTCATTTCAAATTTCTAACCAATAACCCCCCTAAAGCATAGAATAGAGATATATTCATATTTGAGTTAGACTATTAAGTTTCTTCATTTGGCCCATTTATATATGTTATTTTCTAGGGTGATTTGCATATACACCTTCTTGAAACAAAGTACTTTTTGGAGTTTTTTACACTATTCACGTCAATTTTTGACAATTTTGCCCTTAAACTGATAACAAGATGATAATTAAAAAATACCAGTATTATAAACCGTCCGATCCTAAAAACTTAGATCTAATGGTTTAGATTTATTCTAGCAAATATTAAATATTAAAAAAAAACCCAAAAGTTTTCCCCCGAGGGTTTCTTCTCTCTCGTCCCTTGGTTTTCTCTCTCTGGCGAAATCAAAGTGTGTTTTTTTATTGTAAATAGATCATGTAGCTTTTTAGATCTGGCCAAAATTCTTTAGATTTGGACAACTTTTTTTTCGAAAACCTTAAGCTGATTCAGGTATCTATATAGAACCCAAAAACGAATCCAGCGATCTCGTTCGCTCTGATTCTCGTCAAAGTTGAATTCAGCATCAAAAATATTTGATTTGGAGAAATCTGTAAGAACAAAGATATTGTTGGTGGTGGTTCGAGAGTTTTTCGTCATCGCCTATATTGGTTCGAGAGTTGGCTATCCGTCAAAAACTTTTGTGGATAGTTACTTTTGGATAGTTAATTTGATTATTAGATTGAGAATCTGAGGAATTTCATTTCTTTATATCCATAACATCAAATCCATATGTTCAATAAAAATTTTCCAAGATAAATTCTTCATTTAGATATCAATCCTATCCACTAAATTCTGACCACATGGTCAACATGTCGACATGTGTTTGTTTCTCAGCTACAAGCAGTCCAAGCAACCTAAGAGATTTTTTTCTCAGCAGCTATACAATAATAATTTCTTAATATGAGAATATGACAATTGACAACGGTTTGAAAACAATAAAGAGCTTCATTTTCTCACAAAATGGTTCATAAACCAGAAGAAACAACATTGATTTATTTGAAACATTGGATATCAATCATGTGGATGAGTAGCTATGAATACTTTCTAACTTAAACTCTAACCATGTGGTATCCAATGTTTCAAATTATGAGAATGAACAAGAGAAGAGATTAAGTTGTTTCTTGGGGTTAATAACCACATGGTCAGAGTTTAATGGATGTGCTAATGGAAAAGGTCTCTCTAGGAGGAAACGACAACGACAACAACTCACTCGAACAACTGCCGATGAAATCTTGTTCATTCTTATAATTTCTAACTATAGACTATTTAAGCACATCCATTAGAATCTGACCATGTGGTCATTAACCCAAAGAAACAACATAATCTCATTCTCTTGTTGTAGCAACTCTAACAAGAAACTCCTCATGACTCTCTGTTCTCCATCAGCCAACCTCTCAACCATCACAAGCTCACTCTTCGCAACAATGAAAACAAACACAGCAGAGCTCCCAAGAATCTTCCTCTACGTCTTAACTCCTTGGATATTAACTCTCGAAACAATGTCGTACCCTTTACCCATGAACTCTTGAATCTGCTTCTTAGGTATCCCTTTGTAATCTCAACAAGTGCCCTAAACCCTAAACCCTAAATCCTAAACCCTAAACCCTAAACCCTAAAAAGAATTAATATTTACCGTCAATCTGCTGTGATGACAAAATGAAGACTTTGACGAACTTGTCGAAGCTTGTTGATGGATGCGTCTTTGCCAACTACGCTTGCTTCACTTATAACAATGATAAGATGGTTTGGTGGAGGAGCTATTGGATCGTTGCTGAAGCAAGAACCCAGATGGAATTTGAATGAGAGAAGCAATTCGGGTTTAGTGGCTGTTGGAATAAAAGGGAGTTAGGTGAATCTGACATTGTTAAGGAGGAAGAGAGCAGACGACGGAGAGATTGAGGATAGTAAGATAGTAACTTGAAGATGGGTTTGGTTGAAATTGGCAAGATTGTGGAACGGAAGATAGAAGATGAGAGTTTAAGAAACATTTGGGGATTAAAGGGTTTGTGAGAGAATTGGTCGTTGATTTGGTAATTCTTTTATCTTATTGAAATAAAAAAAAAATTATTATATGAGGTAGTGAGAATTGAGAACAGAGAATTTTGTGAGAAGATGATAGCGAGAAAAAAAGAAAAAAGGTGAGGTTGGATAAAGTAGAAGAGAAAAGGGACAAAGGAAAAGAAAAAAAAAATCGAGATTGGTAACATAGAAGGAGAGGGGTAATATGTAATTTTATAGGACAAAAGTATACCTATAACAAAAAGTGGGTGTGTGTGTGTGAATATTTTGGGTGAAAGTAGTGTGAGTGCAATATTCTCTATTTTCTAACCCCATTAAGGTTTTTGTAGACAAAAACTTTTGGTAAAGGCCACACACAAAAGCTGAGTGTCTTGCCTTACAAGGAAACAAATATCACATGCAGCCTTAATGAGAACCTGAGGACAAGTAGTCCAAAGTTGCAGCCAAGGTTTACGGCCATAAGAAGATATCTGCTCCGCTCCGTTCGATTAAGATTAGAGTTGACAACACAAGCCTAAATCCATCTCTCTTTTTTGTCTGTCGCTGTTAAATATGTTTGGTGCCAGACTCTTGTAGAAAACTCGCAGTCAATAGAAGAGATGGTGATGTGATTCTGTACTCGAAGAACAGTGAGTGCAAAATAATGGAACCATAAACCCCCTCAAAGTCTTCTATCTCTGGTTGGTAGCCTCTCTGTGCCTGAGAAGAAGGAGTCCGCAGTTGTAGGCAAGTTCACCTAAGAGCAAAGTCTGATTATATAGTGAAACAATATTTCTGTTTGGGTATATAACTCTAAATATTAAGAAAAAAAACTATCCATCGTAAATCTAAAAAGAAAAACAGAGTATGGTTGGTTTCTCATGGTCATAATGACATTAATAACTTGAGAAGAAAACACCAATAACTTGAGAAGAAAAGACAGTACGTGTACCGAGAATCACACAAGTCAAAACTTGTAAATTTTTCAAAAACTAGTAAAGATGCTCCAAGAATGAAACCGAAAACGACTATTTGAATTACCATGCTTCAGATGAACGAAAGCCGACATTTGCTATAACTCTTCGGCGTAGACGATAGCTCTTGCAGCATATTGAGCTTCTCGCTATCATTGGTCGATTTCAAGGGTATAATACGCATTTTCTTTAGCTGTCCAGAGTTCTCTAGCAAATACATCACCACTTTTTTCTCTGCTTGTGTTCCTTTGTAATCAATCCACTCAACAGTTTCAAGACTCGAAATCAAACAGTCAGGAACGGAACTCAGCTGCTCCCATTGAGTTTGGAGTTGGACATCTGAGGAACTCCTGCAACACCTCGGAAGAGGATTTCTTCTTGCATGTTTCATTTCGAATCTGAGAACTCGGAGTTTAGGTGCATGTCTCAGTATAAGACGAAACCAATCTAAAGAGCTATGTACAAATATTTAGTGACACTAGCTGATTGAAGACGCCTGAATTATTCAAAACAACTTTTTAAAACAATCACATAAATTATATTTTATATAAAAATTACAATATAAATAAAAAGAATTTTAATTTGTGCTATAGCACAGGTCTTAATATAGTATTAGTTAAACCGATCGCAACACTTTATATTTTCTTTTATAATTATATACAGTATATTGAGTCAAAGATGTTATTTGTGATTTTGTTACGAAAGCTTCATTATAACATCTGAAAAATGAACGAAATGGTGACTGAAATAACCTAAACTGGTTGTTGTAATGCATTATTAGTTTAGTTTCCTCATGAGTGATATAATCATGCATTATATATTATTATATTTTTTTTGTTTAATAATTTATAATCATCACTAAAAAAATCCCCCAAAATTTACTAGAGCCTAAAGTTAGTTACTCTGTTTCAGCCAACAAACTCTAGGTCAATTTCACACTCTTTGACCTGATCAAGTACTTTCAATTCAACCTCCTCCTTTACTTTTTCTCCCCAACCAAACCAATAGATAGAGAAGTAACATAGAACTAAAAACCACTGTTCTGAAAGAATCGATCTGCCAAAATATTTCGATACTGCATAAATTGAGTAAATCTTGAAGTGATTCGTTTCAAATACTCGGAAGATATTTGCCAAAGTAGAGAAAATATATAATCTTTTTGGCCTTATTGGTAGAGTATTTAACTTGGTGCCAACTGATTCATCATCGCCGATGAATAAATCATGAAGCTTGATTTCTTCTGTTCAGCATTCGTTTAAGGCATGTCTTTTACATATACAAACACCTATCATCCCAACTTAAAAAAATGAAACAGAGAGATCACAAAGAAAATGAGGAAGAGAGAGTCCAAGAGGAAAACACATTCAGTAAGGCAACTTCCAAGCGCTTCAGCACAGCAAAACATTTCAAGCAGTGTCACTAAGAGACCTCATAAACTTATTGGCTTATTGCATCAAAAACAAAGGAGATCCTACTACTGTTTTAATGATGCATCCTTTGAATATCAGAAAGATTGTTAAGAGTTGTCTTGCTAGTTTCTGACTCGCAAGAACAGCAGAAAGGTTGCAGCAACCACGTATATGGAGAAACCATCGTACAATGTCTTGGACAGACCCACTTCCAAAGAACAAGAGTAGATCAAAGTTCGAACCTTTGTAATCTTATCAATAATGAAAACTCAAATTGATGACAAATTATATCAAAAACGAATGCAATACTTGGGATTAGACCAATCTATGTCTTTTATTTACAAAATAGTTTCCTTCTTTTTCTTTCCTCAATACACACAAAAGTCTATAACAAGAAGAAAAGAATCAAGATGCATAACGTTCCAGCCAAATCCTCAAAAAACGAATATTATCACCTAAAGCTTTCTCTCTACATATGTCTCCTTGTTAAGGTGTAGTAACAAAATGAATAATCATTCTTCTTCTGTCCCTAATTTGGATTGACAAGGCTTACCGCTCAGCTTGTTAATCTTAGTCCTTAGATCCCTCCCCAATTCAAGAACTTCTTCACTTCATCATAAAAAACCAAGATAGCAGCCGAACCTGTGCTTCTAAACATATTAGAGAGTGCTCCACGGTAAAAAGAAGCCAACCCCTCACTCCTATATATCTTCTTCCAACAATCCAATGTGTTACGGTACATCGGATGCTCCATCCCGGATTGCATCATTATCCTTCTACGAACTGTATCCAACGGGTAAGAAGCCAATCCAGCAGATGTAGTCACAGCTTGAGCCAAACCCCATCTCTTCCACAATGCCAACTCTGGTTTTGTATCCTCTGAGAAAATCTCCTTAACCGTATCAAACCCTCCAAAGTATAAGCCACGGTGAATAATCACACCGTGAAGAGACGCAGGTAAGCCTCTATAGATTCCTCTAACCCCATCTTTCTTGTGAATCGTCGACAAGAAATGATGGATTCCTCTGAACTGACGAGCTTCAGGCTTCCCAATGTCAGCAGCTAAACGAGTGTGTGCGATATCAAGAGGGTAAACAACAATCAAAGCAGTACAACCAGCTGCAGAACCAGCCATGAAATTAGCTAATGCACCAGAGAAGATATGATTCTCTTGAGAGCTACTGTTTCTAAGAATGCTTCTATATAGATCCTTTAGAGAGAAATTGAGAGCAACTGAAGGGTAATAACGAAGCACACTGCTACCATTGCCTCTCCACAAAGATAAAACACCTTCTTCTCTGACCGTACGGAAGATAAAATCGAACATTCCTTTGAACCTTCTCTTCCCTGCGTCTCCAACGATTGCGATGTTGCTCTCTTGTGTTTGTAACAAAAGCTTCGCTCTTTCGATTGGAGCCACGATCGTGTGAACAACGCCTCCCATTACAGCACCAGCAAGCNACACACAAAAGTCTATAACAAGAAGAAAAGAATCAAGATGCATAACGTTCCAGCCAAATCCTCAAAAAACGAATATTATCACCTAAAGCTTTCTCTCTACATATGTCTCCTTGTTAAGGTGTAGTAACAAAATGAATAATCATTCTTCTTCTGTCCCTAATTTGGATTGACAAGGCTTACCGCTCAGCTTGTTAATCTTAGTCCTTAGATCCCTCCCCAATTCAAGAACTTCTTCACTTCATCATAAAAAACCAAGATAGCAGCCGAACCTGTGCTTCTAAACATATTAGAGAGTGCTCCACGGTAAAAAGAAGCCAACCCCTCACTCCTATATATCTTCTTCCAACAATCCAATGTGTTACGGTACATCGGATGCTCCATCCCGGATTGCATCATTATCCTTCTACGAACTGTATCCAACGGGTAAGAAGCCAATCCAGCAGATGTAGTCACAGCTTGAGCCAAACCCCATCTCTTCCACAATGCCAACTCTGGTTTTGTATCCTCTGAGAAAATCTCCTTAACCGTATCAAACCCTCCAAAGTATAAGCCACGGTGAATAATCACACCGTGAAGAGACGCAGGTAAGCCTCTATAGATTCCTCTAACCCCATCTTTCTTGTGAATCGTCGACAAGAAATGATGGATTCCTCTGAACTGACGAGCTTCAGGCTTCCCAATGTCAGCAGCTAAACGAGTGTGTGCGATATCAAGAGGGTAAACAACAATCAAAGCAGTACAACCAGCTGCAGAACCAGCCATGAAATTAGCTAATGCACCAGAGAAGATATGATTCTCTTGAGAGCTACTGTTTCTAAGAATGCTTCTATATAGATCCTTTAGAGAGAAATTGAGAGCAACTGAAGGGTAATAACGAAGCACACTGCTACCATTGCCTCTCCACAAAGATAAAACACCTTCTTCTCTGACCGTACGGAAGATAAAATCGAACATTCCTTTGAACCTTCTCTTCCCTGCGTCTCCAACGATTGCGATGTTGCTCTCTTGTGTTTGTAACAAAAGCTTCGCTCTTTCGATTGGAGCCACGATCGTGTGAACAACGCCTCCCATTACAGCACCAGCAAGCAAATCTTTTTGGAAATGTTTGAGAGTTTGAGGAAGCGATAATGGTGGTTGATTCCTTCGATTTCTTGATGGATCCTCGGCTTCTCTTGAAATGCGCATCTTCAAAAAATGCAGTCAACAAGACACAAAAGTCTCGATCTTTGAACGAAAGAAACCAAATTTGAAAATGGGTTCGATTCGAAATCCTCAATCCGGCATTATATTGGGAACGAAACGATTACTCATAAGCAACACAACTCGTGGATTCTAAAGAAACAGGGGAAATCAAGAAAACCCTAGAAATTCTCATAAAGAGAAAAACCAAAACCTCACGCGACGATTTAGAATCACAAAGAAAAAAGAAAGACAGGGATATCTTTGTACTCGATTGATGGAGATGGTTTGGTACCTTGCGTGGATTCGAACTCAAGCCACAACGAGATAAAAGGTGTAAGCTTTCAAGAGATGCTGCGAAAGATAGAAGAACTTTAGACTTAGGATTCTGATACATCAAATATTGGGCTTGGNCTTCTTCACTTCATCATAAAAAACCAAGATAGCAGCCGAACCTGTGCTTCTAAACATATTAGAGAGTGCTCCACGGTAAAAAGAAGCCAACCCCTCACTCCTATATATCTTCTTCCAACAATCCAATGTGTTACGGTACATCGGATGCTCCATCCCGGATTGCATCATTATCCTTCTACGAACTGTATCCAACGGGTAAGAAGCCAATCCAGCAGATGTAGTCACAGCTTGAGCCAAACCCCATCTCTTCCACAATGCCAACTCTGGTTTTGTATCCTCTGAGAAAATCTCCTTAACCGTATCAAACCCTCCAAAGTATAAGCCACGGTGAATAATCACACCGTGAAGAGACGCAGGTAAGCCTCTATAGATTCCTCTAACCCCATCTTTCTTGTGAATCGTCGACAAGAAATGATGGATTCCTCTGAACTGACGAGCTTCAGGCTTCCCAATGTCAGCAGCTAAACGAGTGTGTGCGATATCAAGAGGGTAAACAACAATCAAAGCAGTACAACCAGCTGCAGAACCAGCCATGAAATTAGCTAATGCACCAGAGAAGATATGATTCTCTTGAGAGCTACTGTTTCTAAGAATGCTTCTATATAGATCCTTTAGAGAGAAATTGAGAGCAACTGAAGGGTAATAACGAAGCACACTGCTACCATTGCCTCTCCACAAAGATAAAACACCTTCTTCTCTGACCGTACGGAAGATAAAATCGAACATTCCTTTGAACCTTCTCTTCCCTGCGTCTCCAACGATTGCGATGTTGCTCTCTTGTGTTTGTAACAAAAGCTTCGCTCTTTCGATTGGAGCCACGATCGTGTGAACAACGCCTCCCATTACAGCACCAGCAAGCAAATCTTTTTGGAAATGTTTGAGAGTTTGAGGAAGCGATAATGGTGGTTGATTCCTTCGATTTCTTGATGGATCCTCGGCTTCTCTTGAAATGCGCATCTTCAAAAAATGCAGTCAACAAGACACAAAAGTCTCGATCTTTGAACGAAAGAAACCAAATTTGAAAATGGGTTCGATTCGAAATCCTCAATCCGGCATTATATTGGGAACGAAACGATTACTCATAAGCAACACAACTCGTGGATTCTAAAGAAACAGGGGAAATCAAGAAAACCCTAGAAATTCTCATAAAGAGAAAAACCAAAACCTCACGCGACGATTTAGAATCACAAAGAAAAAAGAAAGACAGGGATATCTTTGTACTCGATTGATGGAGATGGTTTGGTACCTTGCGTGGATTCGAACTCAAGCCACAACGAGATAAAAGGTGTAAGCTTTCAAGAGATGCTGCGAAAGATAGAAGAACTTTAGACTTAGGATTCTGATACATCAAATATTGGGCTTGGGCTTGACGTTTACAGCCCATTATATAATATCTAATTTCATCAAAATTGCAAGCCTTGAAATAATCAGCAGAAAATAAATTTGTCATCACTCTGTTACAGTTTCCATGATCAAAGTAATGAGACCTTAGAAGTTAGAAGTACGACTTAAGAAAAACAAAAAAAAATAAGTGAACAGAGAACTGCAGATTTACCGTATTGAGCTTGAGAACTTGTAGTTTAGGAGAACTTTGGAGTATCAAAGTAAGTAGTTCCCACCATTTTGGGCAACATCGATCCATATAGCTCCAGGTGGACGAGCTGATAGAAGTCAATATTATGCTGAAGATGCATAGAGAATGTCAGAACCATAAACACATGAGGTAGTAGTGCAAATGACAAATATTTGAATCACACAACAAAAGAAAAGAAAGACAGAGATGGTTTGGTTCCTTGCGTGAATTCGAACTCAAGCCACAACTAGATAAAAGGGAGATGAAAAAAAGGCGTAAGCTTTCAAGAGATGCTGCGAGTGCGAAACATAGAACAGAGACGGGAGAAGTTTGATAATAACTAATTTAATCAACAGTTCCTTTCTTTTGAGAATAAAACCAGTAGAGGGGGAATTCATACACTGACTAATATGTAGTTTTCTCTCTATTAAACATACCACATCTTAATAGCTTGAACAGACTACTAAATCTTTTTTTTTTATCCAGAAGAAGCTGACATGAGCTTGAAGCCCTAGGCAGAGAAATCAACTCCTTGCGTTTCTGAGTTGGAATTTTCTCCCAAGAAAAGATGGCGGCAGTCTTTAACATTCTTGCGTTCTTGAGGATGTACGCCACCACTTTCTTCTCTTCCCGTCTTCCATTGTAATTTTCCCACTCAAAATTATTAAGATGGCTCAGCAAACACTCAGGAACAGAACTCGGTTGTCCCCAGTGACCTTCAATGGACTTCGTTTTACTACCAAAGCGCTCCTTACACTAATACAAATTATAGTATATTAGACCATGAAACTAGAACTTAAGACACTAAAACAAGTTAAGAAACATATGTATCAGGAGGGGAGGGTATATGTACTATATTCAGTTTGAGAACTTGCAGTTTAGGAGAACTTTCAAGCATCCAAGTAAGTAGATCCCACCACTTTGGGCTGCATCCACATAGCTCTAGGTGAACAAGCTGATAGAATTCAATACGATGCTGAAGCTGCATAGAGAAAGACAGAAACATACACACATTAGTAATAGCGCAATGAAAAAAATATTCACATCACAGAAAATATGTTGTGTTTTTGTTTACCATTGAACCATGTAAACATAAAGAGAGGTGCTTGACTGATGTAAGAGATCTCATCAGCTTTTCAGGACTTTGGCAAACAAGCTTCACATTCGCCTCAACCACCTCAGGCATATTCTCACTCGAACACAAATGACCAAAGTCATAGATATCTACATAGTTCAAGTACTTCAAAGACGGGACATTAATCACAAAACTATCGTTGGAAAAGACTCGTGGTATTTCTAGAAAAAAGCATCCTTCTTCTCTATACACATCAATTATAGATAATATCTCTAAGGAAGGCATTATAACAGAGAAGGATTTGAAAGACCAATGTTCACTTTTGTCCACAACCAACTCCTAGAGAACAGGACAACCCGCTAAAAGATTGCGGTGGGATTCTTCGTCTATGTACTGCACACTTTCAGAGACGAAAGCGTAACCTCAAGATCCCAAGGAACATCCAGAATAATCGTTTTATAGAGTTTCAAAACCACAAGGTTCTCAAACGTATACAGCCACAATGGCAATATGAATGACTTATCATCAGCGAGGAGAAAACGGTAAATCTCAAGTTCACGCACTTGGCGAGCAATGGCCATTCTGATCCATGTTGCCATATCATCAGTACTTGACAAAGTACCAAGATAGAACTTCAAAGTCTCGAGACGCGGAGACTTCTGCAATACCATAAACCTGTCGACATGTTGTCGAAACCTCTTAAAACTAGCTACTATCATAAACTTCATCGCGGTGGAACCCATCGTCAAAATCAAGTTTATGAACCATTGTCCAAAGAAACTTCCAACGTTTCGACAAAAACATCGTTTCAACAACATCTTTGGTAGGGAGTTCTGACAAAATCTTCAAGAGCAAATCATCCGAGAGATTACTAATCCTGTCCATTTCTAAAACCCTAATCAAAACCTTACAGATTCAATCGAAGATGTATCTGATTACAATACCAAAACAGCAACAAGAACACCAAAGCTATTACGGGATTCAAAGTCTGGCCTCTGGATTCTGTAGATTGTAGAAGAACAACAGAGAGAGAGAGAGAGAGAGAGAGAGAGAGAGAGAGAGAGAGAGGTAAAGGTGTAAGCTTTCAAGAGAGGCTGGGAAACATAGAAGAACTGAGACTGAGAATTCTAATACATCAAATATTGGGCTTGTACTTGGTGGGCTCAACGTTTATAGCCCAAAAATATAATAACTAATTTAATCAAAATTGAAAGAGAGAGAAAAAAATCAGTAAAAATATATATTCGCCGCAAAATTTATATTTATTCATAAAATAAAAACTTGGAAGAGAATAAGCATAATCGAAAAATTTTAAATCATTATTTACAATGATGAGGTTGGAAAAAAATACTCACTTCGTTAGACGTAAAAAAGAGAAGAAAATTTATTTTTAAAAACATATGTTTAGATGTTCAGAACTCAAACAAGACACAGATCTTGATACTAGTAAGTAGTCATCACTTTGTTACATTTTCCTTAGATCGTCTTCTTGAAAACAAAATATGATAGCAAATAAGATAAGATTATCCAACGTCTCTAGAATTCCAGACCATATCCTAATAGTTGAACTTGAACCCCTATGCAGAGACACCAACTCCTTCCTTATTGCCTTTTTCTTCCATTCAAGACACATATAAGAGACAGATGCAGTCTTTAAATGTCTAGCGTTCTTAAGAATATACGCCACCAGTTTCTTATCTTCCTCTCTTCCATTGTAGTGCTTCCACTCGAAAGTATTGAGATGGTTCAACAAGCATTCAGGAACAGAGAACTCGGTTGTCCCCAACAACCCTCAATAGGCTTGTATACCCTACTCAACCAGTGTTTCTTACACTAATAAAATACAAATAAAAGTTGAACTTAAGATAAAGAAAAAAAAAAAAAAAAAAAAAAAAAAGAAAAAAAAAAGACAAGTGCATAAAGAAACTGAATGCAAGTTGCGGTAAATGTACCTTGTTGAGCTTGAGAACTTGTAATTTTCGAGAAATTTCAAGCATCCAAGTAAATAGTTCCCACCACTTAGAAGCATGTAGACATAGCTCCAGATGAACAAGCTGATGATACACAATATGGTCCTCACGCTGCATTGAGAATCTCGGGAAAAAAAAAACCACATGAGTAATGTAATGACACAGAATTAGAATCATAAAAACAAACAAAGAAACAGTTTCTTATTACCACTGAAGCGGATATGGATAAACACAAAGAGAGTCGCTTTACAGGTACAATAGATTCCATTAACACCTCAGGACATTCTCCAACAACATTAACATTTGCCTCAGCCATTTCAATCATATACGGGCAATACACGACAACTTTACCAGATACATATATGTACAATGTTCAAGTACTTCAAATATGGAGCATCTATCACAAGTTTTGAATCACAATCGTCATCCGACGTATCGAGGATAGATAATCTCTCCAAGGAAGGAACTTGAACACAGACACATGACAGAGAGCTGTTTTCACTTTTATCCATAACCAACTCTTCTAGCACAGGACAACCTGACAAAAGCCTACAGTGACATGCATAGGTTTTGTACTTTACACAAAGAAGGTGTAACGATTTCAGAGACGGAAGACGAACATCTTTAGTGATAACATCCAAAAGAATGGTATTAGTGAGTTTCAAGACCTCGAGCTTCGCATACACATAGAGACTCCTCGGCAGTACGATCGATTCATGATACTCGTAATAATCAACAGAATGAGAAATTTCAAGTTCAAGTTGACGCACACGGCGAACTATTCCAATTCTCATCCAATGTGCCATATCTTCAGAGTTGCACCAGGGACCAACTTTGAACTTCAAAGTATCTATAACAGGAGCCTTATGCAACACCATAACCCTATCAACAAACTGAAGAAATCTTTCGTAACTGGAAGGGATGCCATTAACAGAATCCTCATTGATGCAACGCTCGAAATTGTCATCAAAATCAAGTTTATGAATCATCTCCCAAAGAAACTTCCATCGTTTTGACAAAACCGTGGTGGCGAATACATCTTTGGTAGGAAGTAGTGAACAAATCTTCAAGAGCAAATCATCCGATAGCGTACTGATGATGTCCATACTGAGGGCCTTATTTAAACCCTTTAAACTCCAAAATATTTCAGATTCAACAAGAATACCAAAGGTCACTTAGGGTTTCAAAGCATGTAACATAGAAATACCGATGGATGATACCCTAAAAAGCTCAAAATTGAAATAAATGAAGAGAGTGAGAAAAGAAGAAACCTGGAAACAGAATCAAAGGATCTATACATGAGGTTGCTTCTGTTACTCGAATGAGCCATGATTTGGAACTTGGAAGTTGGAAAGATACTGAAGAGTGAGAGTGATATATCATGTATGAATATATTTGGGCTCAACGGATGGGCCAAATATTTAGTAGTATGTGATATATATAGTCCAATTAAATAAATAATTCAGTAAATAATCTCATTCATAATACGAGAGAGGTTGGAAAGAAAATAAAAACACTTATTTGTGTAAGTTGAGTTCAACTACTTCACTCTTGGAACACAATCTCTTCTCAAACCAAAATAAGTTTACATGAACTTGAAGCTCTAGGAAGAGAAACCAACTCTTTGAGTTTCCTAGTTGCCTTTTCCTTCGATTCAAATTCCAAAGCAGAGAAAGTCGCAGTCTTCAAACACCTTGCGTTCCTAAGGATGTACGTCATCAGTTTCTTCTCTTCCTCTCTTCCATTGTAGTACTTCCACACGAAAGTGTTGAGATGGAACAACAAGCATTCAGGAACAGAACTCGGTTGTACCCAACGATCTTCAATATTAGGCTCTATGGAACAAAACCAGCGTTCCTTACACTAACATAATATAAAATTATATAGTGTATTAGACCTTCTATATAGAGCTTAAGACAATGAAAAAGTGAGAAAATATACCAACAGGTTGACGTAAATGTACCTTGTTGAGCTTGAGAACTTGTAATTTAGGAGAACTTTTGAGCATCCAATTAAGTAAATTCCACCATTTTGGGCCACCTCCACATAGCTCTAGGTGAACAAGCTGACAAAAGTCAATACGATGCTGAAGCTGCATAAAAAAGAAGTTGGAAACATAAGCACATGGGTAATAGTTGAATGCAAACTATTCAAATCACAAAAACAGAACATGGTTTGTTTCTCCTTACCATTGACCCGTATAAACATAAAGAGAGGCGCTTGACTGATGTGAGAGATCTCATTAGCTTCTCAGGACGTTCGCAAACAAGCTTTACATTAGCCTCAACCAACTAAGTCATATTCTCACTCGAACACGAATGACCATAGTCATATGTATCTTCATAGTTCAAGTACTTCAAAGACGGAACATTAATCACAATTTTTCTGTTTAAAACGTTTGTGTACTCAACAGAGTCTTGTTCGTGATGCTTTTTCAGGATAGATAATCTTTGTAAGGTAGGCATAATGACATGTAAAGATGGTACAGGGTGGAGTTTACGTATGTCAAGAACCAACTCTTCAAGAACGGGACAACCCGCTAAAAGCCTGTCAAGATAAGTTTTGTATACGTGCTGCACCCTCAAGAGATGTAATGATTTCAGAGACGAAAGACAAACCTGATCCTTCTGATCAACAAACAAAAGTATCGATCCACAAAGTTTCAAAGCCACAAGCTTTTCGAATGTATACAAACACATTGGCACTATGATTGACATGAAACGGACTTCAAGACACCGGTTAACTTCAAGTTTGCGCACACGGCGAGCAATTGCAAATCTAATCCATGTTGACATGTCATCAGTGTTGGGCAAGCAACATCCAAGGTTGAACTTCGAAGTTTCAAGAACCGGAGACTTATGCGATACCAAAAACCTGTCAATATATTCTTGAAATTTCCTGTAAGGAACAGCATTCTTGCCGATGTATTCCTTTACACTATCATCAAAATCAAGCTTTGTAACCATCGTCCAAAGAAGCTTCCAACGCTTCGACAAAAGCATCGTTGCGACTACATCTTTGGTAGGAAGTTCTGACAAAATCTTCAAGAGCAAATCATCCGACAAATTACTAATCCTATCCATAATACTAAACACTAATCAAAAACCCCTGTTCAACTCGAATACCTTTCAGATATAGTTGAAGATGTATCTTATTACACACCCAAAACAGCAAACAAGAACACCACAACGAACCCTAACAAGTTCAAATCGTTACGAACGAGGAGAAGAGAGAGAAGCCAAAAAAAACCTAGACGATGAAGAATAATCAAAAGAATACTTCGCCATGAGGTTGTTAATTAATTTATGTATCTCCGTGCTTTGGACCACCTTGAGAGAGATCAAACGGGTTTTGGTTTCAAACGTATACGGCCCAATTTTTAGTACCGTGCTTTGGACCACCTTGGTATTGATTAATATCTATTTAATTATTTTTAGTATATGCTCGAAATTACAATTTTTTAGTATAGGCTCAAAATTACAACCCTAGTTTGGGGGTTAGAAATGTTCTTTCCTTCCGAACTGATTTATGTATGGAGGAGCTTATCACCGTTAGGAGTTCCGAATTGAATGGGAGTGTTTGAATGCTAAAAATGTATATTACTGCTTTTCGTGAAAAAATACCAATTGAAGTGGAGGGTTTCTTCAAACAACAAGGAGCTGGGTCAACTATTCAATCAAATAATATTGAGCATGTTTCCCATCTCTTCTCGAGAAACAAGTGGGCTATTTCTTTGCAAAATTGTGCTCAATTTCATATGTGGCAATTCCACCAAGATCTCTTCGTTAGTTGGGGGAAGAATCCGCACGAATCGGATTTTTTTAGGAAAATATCGAGAGAGAATTGGATTTGGTTAGACAATGTGTGGTTGGTAAACAAGGATAGATTTTTTAGCAAGGTACGAAACGTATCGTCAAATATTCAATATGATTCTACAAGATCTAGTTTCGTTCAAGTAACGGATTCTAGCCAATTGAACGGATCTTCTGATCAATTCATAGATCCTTTCGATTCCATTAGTAATGAGGATTCGGAATATCACACATTGATCAATCAAAGAGAGATTCAACAACTAAAAGAAAGATCGATTCTTTTGGATCCTTCCTTTATTCAAACGGAAGGAAGAGAGATAGAATCAGACCGATTCCCTAAATACCTTTCTGGCTATTCCTCAATGCCCCGGCTATTCACGGAACGTGAGAAGCGGATGAATAATCATCTGCTTCCGGAAGAAAGCGAAGAATTTCTTGGGAATCCTACAAGAGCCATTCGTTCTTTTTTCTCTGACAGATGGTCAGAACTTCATCTGGGTTCGAATCCTACTGAGAGGTCCACTAGGGATCAGAAATTGTTGAAGAAAGAACAAGATGTTTCTTTTGTCCCTTCCAGGCGATCGGAAAATAAAGAAATAGTTAATATATTCAAGATAATTACGTATTTACAAAATACCGTCTCAATTCATCCTATTTCATCAGATCTGGGATGTGATATGGTTCCGAAGGATGAACTGGATATGGACAGTTCCAATAAGATTTCATTCTTGAACAAAAATCCATTTTTTGATTTATTTCATCTATTCCATGAACGGAAGAGGGGGGGATACACGTTACGCCACGAGTCAGAAGAGAGATTTCAAGAAATGGCAGATCTATTCACTCTATCAATAACCGAGCCGGATCTGGTGTATCATAAGGGATTTGCCTTTTCTATTGATTCCTACGGATTGGATCAAAGACAATTCTTGAAGGAGGTTTTCAACTTCAGGGATGAATCGAAAAAGAAATCTTTATTGGTTCTACCTCCTATTTTTTATGAAGAAAATGAATCTTTTTATCGAAGGATCAGAAAAAATTGGGTCCGGATCTCCTGCGGGAATTATTTGGAAGATCCAAAAAGAGTGGTATTTGCTAGCAACAACATAATGGAGGCAGTCAATCAATATAGATTGATCCGAAATATGATTCAAATCCAATTCCAATATAGTCCCTATGGGTACATAAGAAATGTATTGAATCGATTCTTTTTAATGAAGAGACCTGATCGCAACTTCGAATATGGAATTCAAAGGGATCTGATAGGAAATGATACTCTGAATCATAGAACTATAATGAAAGATACGATCAACCAACATTTATCGAATTTGAAAAAGAGTCAGAAGAAATGGTTCGATCCTCTTATTTTTCTTTCTCAAACCGAGAGATCCATAAATCGGGATCCTAATGCATATAGATACAAATGGTCCAATGGGAGCAAGAATTTCCAGGAGCATTTGGAACATTTCGTTTCTGAGCGGAAGAGCCGTTTTCAAGTAGTGTTCGATCAATTATGTATTAATCAATATTCGATTGATTGGTCTGAGGTTATTGATAAAAAAGATTTGTCTAAGTCACTTCGTTTCTTTTTGTCTAAGTTACTTCGTTTCTTTTTGTCCAAGTTACTTCTTTTTTTGTCCAAGTTACTTCTCTTTTTGTCTAACTCACTTCCTTTTTTCTTTGTGAGTTTCGAGAATATCCCCATTCATAGGTCTGAGATCCACATCTATGAATTGAAAGGTCCGAACGATCAACTCTGCAATCAGTTGTTAGAATCAATAGGTCTTCAAATCGTTCATTTGAAAAAATTGAAACCCTTTTTATTGGATGATCATAATACTTCTCAAAAATCGAAATTCTTGATCAATGGAGGAACAATATCACCATTTTTGTTCAATAAAATACCAAAGTGGATGATTGACTCATTCCATACTAGAAAGAATCGCAGGAAATCTTTTGATAACACGGATTCCTATTTCTCAATCGTATCCCACGATCAAGACAATTGGCTGAATCC
Organism: Camelina sativa; assembly: GCF_000633955.1. NCBI lineage: Eukaryota > Viridiplantae > Streptophyta > Magnoliopsida > Brassicales > Brassicaceae > Camelina > Camelina sativa. The sequence goes on from NC_025702.1 coordinate 14,894,592, forward strand.
CGTGAAACCATTTCAGAGAAGTTCATTGATATTTTCTTTTTCTAAAGCAAACTGACTTTGATTCTTGAATAATCCACATCACTTCTGCTTCTATTGTAACAAAAGATTCCCTTTTTATGTGGAAAAGGCCCGTCTCAATAATTCTGATTTTACGTATGGACAATTCCTCACTATCTTGTTCATTCACAACAAAATATTTTCTTCGTGCGGTGGTAAAAAAAAAACATGCTTTTTTGGAGAGTGATACTATTTCACCTTCGTCAAAGAGTCACAGGTATCTAACATATTCATATCTAACGATTTTCCACAAAGTGGTGACGAAAGGTATAACTTGTACAAATCTTTCCATTTTCCAATTCGATCCGATCCATTAGTTCGTAGAGCTATTTACTCGATTGCAGACATTTCTGGAACACCTCTAATAGAGGGACAAAGAGTCAATTTTGAAAGAACGTATTGTCAAACTCTTTCAGATATGAATCTATCCGATTCAGAAGAGAAGAGCTTGCATCAGTATCTCAATTTCAATTCAAACATGGGTTTGATTCACACTCCATGTTCTGAGAAATATTTACAGAGGAAAAAACGGAGTCTTTGCCTAAAAAAATGCGTTGACAAAGGGCAGATGGATAGAACCTTTCAACGAGATAGTGCTTTTTCAACTCTCTCAAAATGGAATCTATTCCAAACATATATGCCATGGTTCTTTACTTCGACAGGGTACAAATATCTAAATTTGATATTTTTAGATACTTTTTCAGACCTATTGCGGATACTAAGTAGCAGTCAAAAATTTGTATCCATTTTTCATGATATTATGCATGGATTAGATATATCATGGCGAATTCTTCAGAAAAAATTGTGTCTTCCACAAAGGAATCTGATAAGTGAGATTTCGAGTAAGTCTTTACATAATCTTCTTCTGTCCGAAGAAATGATTCATCGAAATAATGAGTCATCATTGATATCGACACATCTGAGATCGCCAAATGTTCGTGAGGTCCTCTATTCAATCCTTTTCCTTCTTCTTGTTGCTGGATATATCGTTCGTACACATCTTCTCTTTGTTTCCCGAGCCTATAGTGAGTTACAGACAGAGTTCGAAAAGATCAAATCTTTGATGATTCCATCATACATGATTGAGTTGCGAAAACTTCTGGATAGGTATCCTACATCTGAACTGAATTCTTTCTGGTTAAAGAATCTTTTTCTAGTTGCTCTGGAACAATTAGGAGATTGTCTAGAAGAAATACGGGGTTCTGGTGGCAACATGCTATGGGGTGGTGATCCCGCTTATGGGGTCAAATCAATACGTTCTAAGAAGAAAGATTTGAAAAAAAATTTCATCGATATCATCGATCTCATAAGTATCATACCAAATCCCATCAATCGAATCACTTTTTCGAGAAATACGAGATATCTAAGTCATACAAGTAAAGAGATCTATTCATTGATAAGAAAAAGAAAAAACGTGAGCGGTGATTGGATTGATGATAAAATAGAATCCTGGGTCGCGAACAGTGATTCGATTGATGATAAAGAAAGAGAATTCTTGGTTCAGTTCTCCACCTTAAGGGCAGAAAAAAGGATTGATCAAATTCTATTGAGTCTGACTCATAGTGATCATTTATCAAAGAATGACTCTGGTTATCAAATGATTGAACAACCGGGAACAATTTACTTACGATACTTAGTTGACATTCATAAAAAGTATCTAATGAATTATGAGTTCAATACATCCTGTTTAGCAGAAAGACGGATATTCCTTGCTCATTATCAGACAATCACTTATTCACAAACTTCGTGTGGGGCTAATAGTTTTCATTTCCCGTCTCATGGAAAACCCTTTTCGCTCCGCTTAGCCCTATCCCCCTCTAGGAGTATTTTAGTGATAGGTTCTATAGGAACTGGACGATCCTATTTGGTCAAATACCTAGCGACAAACTCCTATGTTCCTTTCATTACAGTATTTCTGAACAAGTTCCTGGATAACAAGCCGAAAGGTTTTTTTATTGATGATATCAATATTGATGATAGTGACGATATTGATGCTAGTAAGGATATTGATCGTGAACTTGATACAAAGCGGGAGCTTCTAACTATGATGAATGCGCTAACTATGGATATGATGTCGGAAATAGATCGATTTTATATCACCCTTCAATTCGAATTAGCAAAAGAATTGTCTCCTTACATAATATGGATTCCAAACATTGTCTCCTTACAAAATAATGAGTCGAGTTACTTAGCCCTCGGTCTATTGGTGAACTCGCTCTCCAGGGATTGTGAAAGATGTTCCACTAGAAATATTCTTGTTATTGCTTCGACTCATATTCCCCAAAAAGTGGATCCCGCTCTAATAGCCCCGAATAAATTAAATACATGCATTAAAATACGAAGGCTTCTTATTCCACAACAACGAAAGCACTTTTTCACTCTTTCCAATACTAGGGGATTTCACTTGGAAAAGAAAATGTTCCATACTAATGGATTCGAGTCAATAACCATTTTGGCTAAAAATGTATATTACTTTGCCATGAGGTTGTTAATTAATTTATGTATCTCCGTGCTTTGGACCACCTTGAGAGAGATCAAACGGGTTTTGGTTTCAAACATATACGGCCCAAACTGTTGTTTCCCTAGAAAAGAAGTTTGATTAATATCTATTTAATTATTTTTAGTATATGCTCGAAATTACAACTTTTTAGTATAGGCTCAAAATTACAACCCTAGTGTGGGGGTGAGAAGTGTTCTCTCCTTCCAAACTGATTTATGTGTGGAGGAGCTTATCACCGTTAGGAGTTCCGAACTGAATGGGAGTGTTTGAATGCTAAAAATGTATATTACTGCTTCAGAGCCAAAAAGAATATTTCCTCCCCTCAAAGACTTCCCCCCTTACATATTTATACAGACCAATTAATTACCCAATTCTGCGTAATTAATTTTACACGATTCTCGCGTCCTAATTAATCCACTTGAATGCTGGAATCTTTGACCGAGCTCGAACTGCGAGCTGACTAATATGACGCCTCTCCGCGCTCTCTTCTTTTCTCTGGGCCTGATGGGCCGACCAGTGCTACACCCTTGGCTCATTTAGCGTGCCCGGCCCAGGCCCTCTGCCTGTTATCCGAGATGGCATCCCAACTATCGAATAATTGCTAATCCTCATTTCCAAATCGTGGGTACAACAAGTTGCCCCCCAAGTCTTCCGAGCTGAGCAGTTCGGGGGACTTTTGATCTCCAAGCGATCGATTTTGGAAAACTGAATATTCCCCATATCCCCCTTATCTCCAAGATTTGATCGTGGTGATGATGAGATTTGCCGGGTAGCGTGTAAGTTATAAGAGAGAGGAAAAGCGGTCCGAGACCTTTTGCTTCCCCAGGTAATCATTACTCGCTGGTTCCGTGTATAAAGGTAAACTCAGTAAACTTCTCCCTCCTACTCTTAATTCTCAGTTTGCTTTCGTTTTGTCCTGCGTTTTTCTCTCTTTTCTTCTGTTAGTTTCTTTGCTTTCGCCGGAAAGTTCTTCGACCCTCCTCTATTTCTCACTACTTTTACCCGGAAATCATGTCTCCTCCGAAATCCTCATCGGGTAAAACCGTGAAACCTTTGATTCCGGGCGTTTATGGTCCCCATCAACTGTCAATTCTCTTTGCAGAGAATATAGCTGAGTTTAGAGGATCCACCGGGATTCTGCCTGAGATCGAGATCAGGTTCCCGGAAGCTCATGAATATCCAGAGAATCCTCCTCCGGGCTACTGTTGCGCGTTCGAGATATTTTTCTCCGCGTGCAGACTATCGTTCCCCTTTCCCGAACTCATCATAAAGATGATGTTCGAACTGGGCTTCGCTCTCCCCCAGATGTACCCGAACTTCGTTCGAACCGTAATGTGTCTCCAGACTCTGGGGGAGGAGTTCGATTACAAGCTATCCCTGGCCGACTTTCTTCAGGTTTACACGGTGAAAATAGGTCGTACCAAGGGCACGCTTTATGTAAGTCCGCTCTCTGGGCTGAAGGTCTTTGATGACCTTCCCGAGAAAGACGAGAAATGGTAGAAGTCTTACTTCTTTTTCCCGGTTAACGAACTCACTTTTGGTCACCTCTCGAGTTCGCACATGTCAAAGTGGACTTCGAAAATTGGTAGAATGGTGTTCCTTGTTAGGTACAACCTCAATATATATATATATATATATATATTTTTTGCTTCTTACCCTTTGTCGTTTCTATCTCAGATTACTTCGAGCGCGGATTGATTTGCCCTACATTTTGCGAGATTTTCTCGAGGTTCTGCAGCCATAGCCAGATCGCCTGGGATTCCTTTTCGTGTGAAAGGATTAGGGAGTCTACGGTGAGGCTCAGAGGACGTTCTCTCATTTGCTCCGACCCTATAAGCACTTCGGAGATGAACTATAGAGAAGAAAGGGCTTGCCGACTTGCTGAGAAGGAGGCGAAGCTAAACATGGCGGCGGCTCTTGCCGAGGGCAAAGCTCGCCTTCCTACCAAGAAGTCCAGTTCGTCCGCCCCTGATATAGGCGGAACTCCCGCGTCCCCTGCTGGCCCTTCGAAGCTCCTCGCAGGTGCCTCCGGACCTTCGACCGATTCGTCCGAACCCCCCGTGATTGTCATAGCTGATTCTAGTGACGAGCCACGGGAGATCGCAGCTCCCTCCCCCCGTCAGCAAGGAAGCCTTCTGGTGAAATCAGTTCCCAGCGAACTGACTCGTCCAAAAAGAGGAAGGAACCCGAGACTTCCTCATCTTCCCGCGAGAAGAGCCGAGCCCGAACTAGTTCGTCGGGGGACGACCGGATTAGGTCCGGCTCGAAAGATGGGGGTCCCTCCTCGGAGAAGAGATCTAGGGAAGTGCCCCCTTCAAAAGAATCCGGAGGCTCCTCCGGGAGGTTACCTTCGAAGGAACTGCGTTCTTCCCCCCGAGGTAACGATAGCCCGAAGTGTTTCAATTTTGTTTTTCAGATGGGTACTGAGTAAAATAACATTGCTCAAATATTTCAGCTCCCCCTGCGTCCCCAGCTGACCTTATGAGGAGTTATACTCGGCCTGGAGTTCGGATTCCGGCGTTTGCCGATATGTCCGAACTAAACCACGCAAACTTCCTCCGCTTTGCGGACAAAATTGGCGAGGTTAGTGATGCATATACCCTTTCGTTTTTTTTTTACTTTACCACTTTCACCGCTTTTAACAAGCTGTGATTTTCCCAGCTGATGATCGAGTTTAACTCCTCGGTGGCATCTTACGAGGATCAACTATTTGCTTCCACCTCATCTTCCAAGGTGAGCCTTCTTAAAGAGAGAATCGCCGACCTGGAAGCCCAGGTGGCAGAATACTCCAGGCCGGAAGCCGAAAATGCCGACACCGTGGCGAAGGCCGAACAGATCCGGGCTCGGATGAAGTGAGCCGAAGTAGAGGTGCTTGACCTCAGGGTTGCCAGTGAGGACCTCCGGGACAAATTGAAGAAGGCGGGAGACCTTTACTTTGAGGCTGCGGAAGATGCGAAGGCGGCGAAGAACAGGCTGCACGAAATTGAGCTCCGTAATCAACTTCTGGAGGCTGGCAACAGCTGCAAAATTGAAAGGGTACAGAGGCAATGAGGCGAGATCTTCGCCCCTTGGTTGAGGAAGTGAGGTTCACTTTCGAGGAGAGGGAGAAGCTAGCTCCGGCCAATATCCGAACCGCTGAGATCAGGGCTAACCGGATGATGGTTGAGGAGATCTCTAGGGGAGAGATCCAAGATATGGAAGCTGCGCTCGGATTCCTAAGAGCTGATGAGGAAGAGGCTGACAGAAAAGTTTCGCAGGTAACTCCCCGTGACCTCGACCTTTCTGCATTTTCAGACCTTTTGACGGATACGCCCGAGCTTTTGTGCGACGAACATCCTTTGAGCGTCACAATCGACGAGTCCAGCACTAATCTCGGACAAATGTCGAAGTAGGGGATGGACGATTTCTTGGTGAATACCAGGTCAGAGACGGAGCTTGCAGAGATGGGCTTGGTCTTTTTTGAAGCGGCATCGGATCCTCCTCTCCCTACTCAATAGTTTTTATCCCGGGGTTGTTTTGGCACAAGTTGCCCCCCATTTGTTGTTTTTCTTTTTGAACTTATTTTGGAGTTTATTGGTCGTGGTGACCACTCCGTACTCGCGTATTTTGGGACAAAGAATTTTTACCTTCTGCGAACTTTGGTTTTAACTGATACGAGCAAAATAAGTACGAAGTGAGGACTTCGGTTTTGATTAGAGTTCGTGAAATTTAACCTCAGCTTCTAATGATAAATAAAACTGAGTACGAAGTGGAAACTTCGGTTCTAATTAGAATTCACGAAATCAAACCTCAACTTTAAAGCTGAGTACGATATGAATACTTCAGCTTTAATTTGATAAGTAAAGCTGGGTACGAAGTGAGTACTTCGGTTCAGAATTCGCGAAGTTGAACCTCGGCTTTCATCGATTTCAATTTGCAAAGTCAGACCTCGGCTTTTTTTTTTTTTTTTTTTGGTGTGAACCATTGTTAATAAAAAGTTTCGGAAACTTTTGATTTTATTAATATGGATAACTGGACCCGAAGCGGGCTGCCTACGTACCCTTATCGGGATCAAGCTAAACATAGTTCGATACAATGAAATTAACTGTAAAAGAGTTTAAGATGTAAAGAGTTCCAGGACCTCGGAACTAGTTTTCCCTTCGAATCCTCGAGCTGATAAACTCCATTTCGGACTTCGCGAGTAATTCTGTACGGTCCTTCCCAGTTGATTCCCAGCTTCCCTGCATTGAGCTCCTCGGTGTTCTCGTAGACCTTTCGGAGGACTAGGTCGCCAACCGCCAAGGGCCTGCCTCGGATTTTGGAATTGTAATACCGGGCTACTGCGTTCTGGTAGTTCTGGATCAGAGCTGAGGCCTGATCCTGACGCTCATTGATTGTATCGAGGGTATCCTGTAAAAATTCCTCATTCTCCTCCGCTCGGGGTGGGTTTAGCGAGGTACGGACTCCAGGAACCTCTATGTTAGCTGGGACTACGGCATCGACTCCATAAACGAGGGAAAAAGGTGTTTCATTTGTGGCCCGACGGGGTGTTGTTCGGATTGCCCAAAGAACGCCCTGCAGCTCATCCGGCCAGCGCCCTTTGCGAGAATCGAGCCGTTTCTTCAAGTTAGCTAGTATGACCTTATTCATTGCCTCGGCTTGTCCATGACCTTGCGGGTAACGAGGAGTTGACTTATTGAGTCGAATCTTCCATTTCGCGCAAAACCCTTCGAAGTGCGAGGAGATGAACTGCGGACCATTGTTGGAGAAAATTTCGTGATGGACACCGTAGCGATAGATTATGCTTTTTAGCACGAACTGCTCTACTTCTTCACTCGTTACTTTCGCGTAGGCCGCTGCTTCTACCCACTTGGAGAAATAGTCAGTAAGAGCGAGCACGTACTGAACTCCTCCTGGTCCCCGATATAAAGGGCCAATGATGTCCATGGACCACCTCATGAACGGGTAAGGTGCGGACACCGACGATAGGAGCTCGGTAGGTTGATGGATTGAAGGGGCATGCTTTTGACATTTCTCACAAGTTCGAGAATAGTTTCGCAGTCTGTGACCATAGTTGGCCAGAAATAGCCTTGCTTTTTGATTTTGAAGGCCAGAGTCCGTCCTCCGGAGTGATTCCCATTGGGACCGTCGTGAACAGCTCGCATCAGCATCACGGGCTCTTTTCCAGGAACACATGTTAGATAGGGACCAGCTACACTTCGGCGTAGGAATACTTCGTTGTGGATGCAATACCGTGCACTGACAATTTTGAGTTTCCTGGCTGCCCATTTGTCGGCTGGGAGTTCTTTTTTTTCCAAGTAAGCCCAGATCGGGCTCCGCCAGTCTCGTGCCCCCCAATTGTTAGTGCTCGTACTGCTCGAAGTGGAGTGCGGGATGACGGCTTGGTCGTCGACTAGTGAGCTCGATGATTCCGGAGTTTGATTTGCTTCTTGCTCGACCGGAGGCATGACGGGAGCTGAGTCCTTCTGTGGCAAAGAATCTGAAGCTGCCTTGCGAGCTGCCTCCTCAGCAGCCAATTGTTTTTTGGTTGCCCGGGTGACTACGTACGAGCTCTCTAGTCGAATACTAGGAAACTCGATGACTTCGACGGGGATAATTCTTGTCAGAGCTGCTATGGCGTCCGCAGCGGAATTTTCACTTCGTGGAATCTTAGTGATTTCAAAATCCTCGAACTTAGTTACTAATTCCCGAGCTGTGGACAAATAAGCCTCCATACGACCATCCTTAGTCTCGTACGCTCCTAGGAACTGGTTGGTGACCAGCTGCGAATCGCAAAAAGCTCGGAGCTTTCGGACACCAATCCCTACTGCAAGGCGTAAGCCAGCGAGGAAGGACTCATATTCGGCTTCATTGTTTGATGCACTGAAAGCCAAGCGAAATGATTGCTCGATTACTTCTCCAGTAGGAGAAGTGAGACGGACCCCAATTCCTGCTCCCGATCTGGAAGATGCTCCATCTACATGCAATGTCCATGGGACCTCGATATTGTCATTGACCGTAGAGGCTAGTGGGAGTTCGATCAGGAAGTTTACCAGCACTTGCGCCTTAGCACAGGTTTGAGTCTGGAACTCGATGTCGTATTCACTCAGCTCGATAGACCATTTAGCTAATCTCCCAGACTGGCTTGGACTATGCAACACCGTCCGAAGTGGTTGCGTCGTTAGGATTATGATTGTATGGGACTGAAAGTAAGGTCGCAGTTTTCTTGCCGAAGTAACTACTGACATAGAAAATTGGTCGCTGCTCCCCCCCTTTCTTCCCGAACCAAGACTCCACTTACTGCGCTGTCCGAAACAGCTACGTAAAGGAAAAGTGGCTCTCCGAATTCAGGTTTAGCCAAGACCGGAGGTTCAGACAAGTAAGTTTTCAGCTGAGCGAATGCTTCTTCGCACTTCGTAGAACGGGAGGCACTTGGTAGAACGGGAGGCACTTGTCTGTAGACCGGGAGATGAAGCGGTTGAGGGCGGCGATCCGTCCATTAAGACGTTGCACTTTGCGTAAATTCCTAGGAGAACTCATTGATAAGAAAGCGTTAATTTGCCTCGGGTTTGGTTCAATTCCTCGTTCTGTAACGATGTATCCCAGAAACTCCCCTCATGGGACTACAAAGGTGCACTTTGTGGGGTTAAGCTTCATCCCGAACTGGTTCAAGATGTCGAAGCAAACTTTCAAATCTGCGAGATGCGAGCTAACTTCCATAGACTTTACCAACATGTCGTCAATGTAGACTTCCATGGTTTTTCCGAGCTGGTGCTCGAAGATTCGGTTTACTAGTCTCTGGTAGGTTGCTCCGGCGTTCTTTAACCCAAAAGGCATCACCTTGTAACAGTAAATCCCACGGTCCGTAATGAATGCGGTCTTTTCCTGGTTATCCGGGTTCATAAGGATTTGATTGTAACCGGAGAAGGCATCCATGAAAGACATCAGCTCGTGGCCCGAAGTGGACTCAACTAGCCTGTCGATATGCGGAAGTGGAAAGCTGACCTTAGGGCACGCCTTATTAAAGTCGGTAAAATCGACGCAAACTCGTGATTTTCCATTCTTCTTCTTGACTACCACTGTGTTCGCGAGCCATTCAGGATACTTTACTTCGCATATCTGCCCTGCTTTTAGTAAACGTTCCACCTCCTTGTTAACGATTTCAGCTCACTCAGGACCCAGTTTTTTTCGCTTCTGCTTTATTGATCTGAATGTCGGGTCAACATTTAGCTCGTGCGAGATTACCTCCGGACTGATACGGGCATTTCATCTACGGACCACGCAAAGGTGGCCATATTTTCTTTCAGAAAGGTTACCAAACTAGCGCGGAGCTCGTCATCCAACCCAGCTCCGATCTTGATTTCCTGATCTGGAAACTTACCGTTGATGAAAATGGGCTCAGTGAGGTCGCCTTTTAATTGCTTCCGAACTGTGGTTGCTATTGAACCAGAAGCTTGTGACTCTCGAGGTAGCAGCTCCTTGTCGTCCTTTGGCTCCCTAGAATCTCTCGAACTCCTTGCGGGGTTGGAAATTTGACGCCCTGATGGTACGTCGAGGCTACTGCCTTCATCTGATAGAGCCAAGGTGTTCCCATAATAATGTTATAGGCCGCTGGTCGGTCAAAGACCGTAAATTCCACCATTTTTACGACTCCTTGAGTGGACACCGGTACTGTTATTGTGCCCAATGACATCGATGTCTCGCTTGTGAACGAAACCAAAGGTGAGAGTGGTCCCACGATGTGCTCTCTCCCGATACCCATTCTAGCAAGCGTGTTGAGGAATATCAAATCTACAAAACTCCCAGTATCTATTAGGATCTGGCACACTTCGTGGTTCGCCATGTCTAGTGATATGACGAGTGCATCGTCGTGCGGAGTGTCTAGTTCCTCGGTTTCCTTCTCGGAGAAAAAGACTTTAGGTAGGTCACTTGTTGTGACCTTATCTCGCTTCGGCTGAGGGCTAGTGAGCTTCCGCTGATGGTCTTTGATTGCAGTGATGGAGTTTCGAAAAAGGCGCAACCCCCCCCATTAAGACGTCTATTCTTTTCTTGGGGGCTTTGCTCCCAACTGATTGTTTCGGTTTCTTCAAAGGCGGAGCATCTTCGTCCACCTTGGGGGTTGTCTTCTGCTCCAACTCCTCGATTGTTATATTCGGCATCTCTCCTGCCACATACTTTTCTGCGAGAAGGTGCATCAGTTTCTTGCAGTCACGAGTAGTGGCTAATGGTTTTGTGGAGCTCGCAGTACGTGTCCTCATCTCGGACCCATTTGTTACTTGGGAGTACTCCACTTTTGGAATGTGGTGAAAATGGAGGTTTGGATGGCAAACTCTTTGGAGAGTTCTTCTTGGGAGATTGATTGACTGCGAATGTGCCAGGTCCGGACTTCGGAGTCGTAGGTGGAGTCTTTTTAGCGGGTGCTTCGAATCGAGGTTTGCCTGTAGGTGGAACTTTATGTTTCAGTGCGGCGGCGGCCTTGTCTTCCTCTGCAATTATCCAGTTCGAAGCCCGGTGTAAGGCGTCCTGAATGGTTGAGAACAGATTTACGGTTAGCTCTTCGCGGAAACGAGATTCGTGCCAGAGGCCATTTTTTAGCGCAGCCAGCGCAGTCGAGTCCGAGAGTCCTGGGATCTGAAGCTGGATTTCCTTGAACTTTGTTATATAAGACCGGAGAGACTCTCCGGCATTTTGGCTCAAGTTCCAAAGTTGAGCGTCTGTTACCGCGGTTTCAATTAAGCTAGAATATTGCTTAATGAAAGAGGTCGACAGCTCCGTGAAGTTGTTTATGGAGCCGGCTGCTAGAGATGCGAACCAAAGTAAAGCCAGCCCGCAAAACGTCTCTGCGAACAACTTGCAGTATCCAGCGTCTGCTTCATGAGGTTCGAGGTCTACGCGGCTAGCTGTTAACAAGAAAGTCTTAAGATGACTGGTCGGATCTCCCTTTTCCCTCGTAGCTCGAGAACTTAATTTTGCCAGTATCTTTGATGCGGACTCGGGCTACTTGGTCGGAGAAAGGATTTCGCTTTGACTCCTCGATCACTCGGAAAATATCCGGAGCTGAAGTGGTTGCACTGAAGTGGTTGCACTGTGCATCACAGACCGCATGTCCCGGATTTCGCTCTGCATGCGGAAGATCTCGGGATTGGTGACGTAACCAAGAGTCGAAGTGTTTCCGCCCACAGGGGGAGGGAGACGAATTGGGACTTCGGAGGATCCAGTAATATCGAGCTGAACCGGAGTGTGGCTATCGCCGACCAGCGGTGGCGCTGCTTGAGTACTTAGTTGGGGTGGGAAAGTATTTCCCGGAGTGGAGTTTGCTGCTGCAGGCTGCATGGTGAGAGGCGGAATGACGCCAGTGAAGTCTAGAGCACGTCGGCGAGGGTTTTGATCGGAAGACAGGTGATCGACCCGATCGGCGTATGCGCGGTGAGAGGCTGAGAGGTCGGCTACTGACGTAGTGATTGCCTCCAAATGGGTGGAGACCTGTCCCTCCAGGCTGTCAAAACGCTCGGTGAGAGCAGCCGAGGCTGCTTGCTGGCGGTCGGACTTCTCAGACAAGTTCTGCAAAAAAGTTTGGATAGCCTCCAGAGTTACCTGATTGGAAGAGTCGGTAGTCATAGCGGTGTTTGGATGAAGTGGGTTCGGATATGAGGTCGGAACTAGTAAGAGTATAGGTGATAATTCCCCTCCTTCTAGCGCCAAATGTGGGGTGGGGGTGAGAAGTGTTCTCTCCTTCCGAACTGATTTATGTGTGGAGGAGCTTATCACCGTTAGGAGTTCCGAACTGAATGGGAGTGTTTGAATGCTAAAAATGTATATTACTGCTTCAGAGCCAAAAAGAATATTCCCTCCCCTCAAAGACTTCCCCCCTTACATATTTATACATACCGATTAATTACCCAATTAATGCGTAATTAATTTTACACGATTCTCGCGTCCTAATTAATCCACTTGAATGTTGGAATCTTTGACCGAGCTCGAACTGCGAGCTGACTAATATGACGTCTCTCCGCGCTCTCTTCCTTTCTCTGAGTCTGATGGGCCGACCAGTGCTACACCCTTGGTCCGTTTAGCGTGCCCGGCCCAGGCCCTTTGCCTATTATCCGAGATGACGAATTGTGGGTACAACACCTAGTATGAATAGCTTCTGAATCTTATTCATTCTAAGTTACATATATCATCTTCCAAAAGCTGTTTGCCAAAAATATTATTTGCATAATCAAATTTAATCTTAATATAATCATGTATATGTTTTTTTTATTATTTTTGAACAAGAACTCATGTTTATGTTCAATACCAAATTTTGAAACTAAGTAGTAAAAATAAACAAGCTCTTAAGTGTCTTAACACATAACTCTCAAGCCAAAACTTAAATAACTTGCGAGACAGAGTACATGATTATTACTTTCAGTGTTTTTTTTTTCAATCAAGAACAAGTTTACATGAAGCTGAAGCCCTAGGCAGAGAAACCAACTCCTTGCGTTGCCGAGTTGGAATTTTCGTCGACAATTCCTCAGCAGATACGGTCGCAGTCTTTAAGTGTCTTGCGTGCTTCAGGATGTATGCTACTACTTTCTTCTCTTCATGACTTCCATTGTAATACTTCCACTCAAAAGTTTTGAGATGGCTCACCAAACATTCAGGAACAGAACTTGGTTCCCAACTGCCTTTAATGGGCACTATTGGAGAATCATAGAAGGGTTCCTGACACTAATACAGATTTTTGTGTATCAGACCATGAAACTAGAACTTATGGCAGTGAGACATATGAGTAAAGAAACCAGAATGCATTAGGTTTGGGTAAAGGTACCTTGTTGAGCTTGAGAACCTGTAGTTTAGGAGAAATTTTTAGCATCCTAGTTAGCAGATCCCACCACATTATGCTGCATCGACATAGCTCCAGGTGAACTAGCTGGTTGTATCTACTACGAGGCTTAAGCTACGGAGAGATACTCAGAGACATAAGCACGAGAAATATATTGCAATGAGAGAAAGACTTAAACTTTACAAACTAAAGAAGGTTTGTTTTTGTTTACCATTGAACCCTGTAGACATAGAGAGAGATGCTTAACTGAGTTAAGAGATCTCATGAGCTTCTCAGGGAATTTGCAGACAAGTTTAACATTTGCCTCCACCACCTCGGGCATATTCTCACACAAACACGAATGACCAAAATCATAGATATCTACATAGTTCAAGTACTTCAAACACGGAACGTTAATTACATCTACGTGTGAATCAAATTTTGGATGTTCTACAGTAGATAGTTGTTTATTATACTCATTAACTATAGATAAACTCTTTTAAAAAAGGCATTAAAACATATAAAGAAGACACAGGAGCGTTTTCACATTTGTCCACGACCAACTCCTCGAGAACAGGACAACCCTTTAAAAGACGGCAATGCGATTCTTCGTCATGGTACAGTAGTACGCTCAAGAGGTGTAACGATTTTAGAGACGAAAGCGAAACCATCAAAGGGACATCCAGAACAATTGATCCACAAAGTTTCAAAACCACAAGCTTATCATACGTATACAGATCCAATGGCAATGTAAATGTGTAATCAATATTATCCGCAATAGAACGGTGAATTTCAAGTTCACGCACTTGGCGAGCAATTGCAATCCTTATCCATGTTGCCAAATCATCAGCTCTGGATACGAGACCGATTTCGAACGTTAAAGTTTCAAGAACATGAGACTTATGCAATATCATAAACTTGTCAACATATTGCCGAAATCTCCTGTAAGGAAAAATGTTCTCACCATCGGTAACATAATCTTCGTCCTCATCATCACAGTAATAATCCTTAAAACTATCATCAAAATGAAGTTTTGTAACCATAGTCCACAGAAACTTCCATCGCTTCGACAAAAGCATTGTTCCGACCATATCTTTGGCAGGAAGTGATGACAAAATCTTCAAAAGCAAATCGTCGGACAGGTCACTAGTCATGTCCATATGGAACCCTAAATCAAACTCTTTCAACTCAAAGACGACGACCTCTCAGATCTACCCGAAGATGTATTGGAGAGCGGGAAGCTAAATGAACAAACAGAGAGAACTCAAGATCTCCAGGAGAACTAGAATACAAGTTACGATCTTGCTTCTTGAGCGTCGAAACGTGACGTCTATAAGCAATATATAGGTTTCGAGAAACTTTTTTTAGGGCTAAACAGCTCTTTATTATAAAATCCAAGTTCTCATACAAAACCCTAGAGACAAGCAAAAGAGATTCGATCAAATATCCTAAACCTAAAATTTTCTAATCCTCGAGAAAATAAAATACAATATATAAAAAAAATACACGGTTTAAAACTCATTAGTAGACTACACGGTTTTAAAATCCGCAATACAACAACCGACGTTAACACTATACTGTATGTACTTCTTTTAACATATTTACGCTTTATAATTAGGATAATTTTCATAGAATAGCCCATGTGCATGTTTTTAATCACATGTGGACAAAGTGAGATATAGTTTTCACTGAATAGCCACATGAATAATTTTGAAAAAAAAAAACACCCTTCAATGGGATTGTAATCGTGTATTGTTTAGTTAAAAGTTGAAGGAATCAAAAGTAAAACTTGTTCTCTTCCATTGTAATATTTCCACTCAAAAGTAGAGAGAAGTAACCGCAAGCATTCATGAATTGAACTTGGTCCTCCCCAATGACCTTCAATGGGCGTTACGAAACAAGGACGTTCATTGCACTAACAGAACAGCAATTATAGTGTATTAGACCTTGCAATTATAACGTAAGACAATGAAACAAGTGTGATAAATGAATGCATCAGGTTGAGGCGATCGAATGTATGTATACCGTGTTTAACTTGAGATATATTGTAGTTTAGGAGAGTTATCAAGCATCCAAGTAAGTAGATCCCACCACCCTGAAGTGTCTTGACATAGCTCCAAATGAACAAGATGATAAAACCCAATACGGTGCTGAAGCTGTATAAAAAAAACGTCCGAAAACATAAGCAAAACAGTGTAGATGTAATAAATCACAAGATAATAGAGAGATTTGGGTTTTACTACCGTTGAAGCAGTTAAACATAAACAGAGATTCTTGACTGATGGAAGAGATTCAAGTAGCTTCTTGGGACTTTCATAAACCACTTTTACAATTGCCTCAATCACTTCAGGCATACTCTCACACAGATACAAGTCACCATAGAAGTCTACAAAGTTCTTCACAGACGGGACAATGATCACAATCTTATAGAGCCCATTTTCTCCGAAGTTCATTGACTCAGATCTATCAAAGTATAGAAAATCTCTGTAAGGTAGGCATTTCAACATAGAACGACCGCAAAAAGACGCTGTTTTTAGTTTTGTCCAACACCAACTCCTCGAGAACAGGACAACCACCCGATAAAAGCTTGCGGTGGGATTCTTTGGTTTTGTAACCTAACTAAACCCCTTTTTCAACTCAAAGAAAAGACCTTTCAGATTCAATCGAAGATGTATCTGATCACACTACCAAAAACAGCAACAATAACACCACAACGATTACGGGATTCCAACTCAAAAGTACACAGCTTTCACAGTTCTCTAAGGAAATTAAACAAATACCCATCGAATCAAACAAAACCCTAACAAACCCATGAAGAGTGAGGGGAAGAGAAGAAAACCCAAAAGCTAGCGCATGAAGCAGAATCAAGAAGACAGATACTTTTACATGAGATTGAAAGGAAACGATTTAGGGAAGGTTTGAAGAGAGAGACTGAGAGATTGAGCGATGTCGTTGATATGAACGAAGAAAGAGAGAGAGATTGGGCTTCAACGTTTATGGCCCAAATTTAATATTTCAGGCCCAAACATACTAGAGACCAACACCTGCTTTTGATTAACTTCCGTGTGATATGCTCCCTGCTTTTCTTGAATTACTTATACATACAAGGGGAAAGAAACAAGATTGATTTACAAAAAAAGTTTAAGGTCAAAGACTTCACAATTTTAGATGTTTCTCTCAATTTCAAAATCGTTCATTAATCTGATAGTTCCAGTTCAGATTCGGACTTATCTGATCACTTTCTTGTTTGCCGCCACTAAACCCAACATTCTAATGCACTCAACAAGTCAACATGACGTCAATGTCTATATATGTTCATATTGCTAGTTTTCGTAGCTAGAGACTATAGGCTAAGAGAGAGTCACCGCCTCACCGGTTAACGGGTTAAACAAATGACATCGTTGTTTATATTTTGGGTTGCAGTTGAAATATCTTTCTTGATATATATATCTTTGACTGGTGGTATTATGCAAAATTCACGGGAAATGTTCATCATTTCAATCCTTAATATACGAGAACATTAACCGTAAGATGCAAGTTATGTTATTGTTTCTTACCCGACAAGAAAATCGTTTGTTGATCAAGAAATCTAATTATTTATATGATTTAATTTTTTAAAAGTAACTATTTTTTTTTTGTATGGTCTTTTAATATATAAAATCTATATAGTAGTTTGATTTCTTTTTATGTTCAATCAGTTTTACACATATCTTGGTCCTAAGTGGCGTTCCCTGATACAAATGTAAAGATATAGTTTCTTTTACTAAAAGACAGATATTGATTAGCAATATCTTAAGGAGACTACTTTGTGAGGGATAAAGATATATAGAAAGGATAAAAGAACAAGTGGGTGTAGAATGATCTAATAGCAACTTTACATGAACGAATCAGAGAACCTTTGTTTACTTCTGTATCCTTAAGAATTTAGAAATTTTGCGATTAGTTGGGAAGAATATAAACAAAACATAATATTTCAGGCTTATCTAAGTAAACAAAAAAAAATTATGGAAAAAGAAATTCCAAGATAGCTAACACCTGGAGATCAAGGAGATAAAAAGGGATCCAAGAAACAAACTAGTAGTGGGTGTTGAATTATATCCTCTTGTTGAAGCAACTTTTCTACCACTTATTTATCACCCGCACACGTTTGATTTGTTGTTTTCACACACATTTTAAATTTCATGCATTTCAATGACTAAACTTTAAATACAATACTACTTGAATAAAAAGAACCTCATAACTTCAGCTTTACTTGTTCAGAACATATAATCATATCAACGTTTACAACATGATCTGTGATAAACATATATGGAACGGATTCATGTATTAAGGAAAAAATATACATGAATACAGTAATAAATACAAAAGAGTAAATTGAGTACCGTGCGTGATGACATATAAGGTTGTTGTTAAGTGGAACGTTAATCTTGAAGATTCTTGTGCCGTTGTGCGTTTGTATATATTAATAGTTAATAAGTGTTTATAATTTATATTAGTAAATGTTAGGTAAGGTGTCTATAGGATATTTCATCTAAATATATGCTAGTTGATGCTAATTGATCCACTAATCCCCTTGTTCCAATTCTACGAGGTAATATATTTTGTAGATAAACATTGTTTGACAAGGAAAAATGTATAATCTCTAAGTAACAGTATAAATCGTTAAATAGGGGATACACCATTCAGGTATACAAACAATTAAAATTTTTACACAATACTGTATCTTTTTCTGTTTACATTTAATATTTACACAAATAACTACTTTTCCAAACTTATTACAAACAGTATTTGAAAGCGAGAATTTGTTTTTTAAAAAGGCCCTAATGCATAGTAAAAGTTTTGATATAATAATTGATTGGGGTTTTCTTATTATTTGTTTAAGGAAAAAATAAGTTTGTCGACAGCTTTACTTGTGAGTCACTAATGGGCAAATGACCAATGAGCATATCTGTTTTTGAAGAAATTAGCGGATATTAAACATGTTGAGCCACTTTGTGAGATTATGCACTAAACACATAGTATTCGATTAAACTGAAATGTGAACACAAATCAGTAAGCCAAAAAAATATAATACGAATAATGAAAAGAACAATAAAAAAGAATTGGAAAAAGGAAAAAAAGAACAAGAATTGAAAAAGGCAAAGGCGCACGCTTAGACAAAAAGAAAGCGATCTGATAAAAAAAAAAAAAAAAAGAAGGAACCAAATAAAAAGAGAGTTGTGGTTTTCAAAATGCGCTTCATTCATGCGCACTATTAAACCCAATCAATTTGTTTTTTAATTTTTTGGTTCAATCAATATTGACGTCATTTTTTTTTTGTTTACAAAATCGAATTGTTTGATTATCAATCTTGAAGCCCTAGTATAATAGTGAATCGAAAGAGATTAGAATTTGGTTTATCGGAAACGAAAACTAAACCAGAAATAGGAATGATAACCGAACCGGAACGGACCAAAAAGAAAACAGACCAGAGTAGACTGATGTCTTTATCGTTTTTGTTCCTTTTTTTTTTCTCTGAATGAGAGTTTCTGTTTTGATTTGTCAGTGGAAAAAGAGAGATAGAGAGAGAAGTTGGGGGCCCATCTCCGCCATAGCCAAAAGACCTCTTTCTCTCCCACCTCATACCTCCTCTAGTCTCTTCCCATCATTGCCCCCGACGAATCTCCCTTCTCTCTCTCTCTCTAAAAGGAGAAACAACACATTTCCTTAGTGTGTGTCTCTCTCTTTCATTATCTCTTTTAGTCTTTACCTTTAATTTTGGTTCTTGGAAAAAGAGTTAAGAGAGAAAGAAAGAAAGAAACCAAGAAAAAAAAAAAACAGAACAAAAAATTCCAAGAAGAGAAATTGAGAGTTTAATGTTTTCTTTATGGGCATGAATTTGTAACTTACATAATAAAAAGTTGGTTTTTTTCCGTATTTCATTTCTTTAAAAATTTAGTAATCTATCTATATATATATTTGTCACTGTGTGTGTGTTGTTTGGGGAATAAATGGGTAACTGTTGGTGTAGCTTTGAACCATTAAACCACAGAGTCTCTGCAAACGCTAAATCAGGTTCCCTTTGTACCCTCTTCTCCTTCTTATTTTGGTTTTTTCTTTTTATTTTATGTTACTGTTATGGCTGAAATTACAAGATTTACTTAAGGATAAACTCAGAAATATCTATCGGTTATAACGCCTAATTTATTCAATGGAGTATTCTTTTTTACTTTCTTGATTATTCTGATTATGCTCTGTTTATATTCCCCTTTTGAGACTTTTTTTTTGGGTTCCAAACTTTTTCAATTAGGTAAGTTTTGGTGTTTATTGGTAAGCTAAGATTCGTTTCCTCTCTATTCTATAAGTTTGGACTCATTTGTTGAGAATTTTGACTTACTGATTCTTTCTTCTTTAGTCTCCTTCCATTTCATCTCTCTCTCTTTTTGTTTTCTTCTAAATTAGTCAAAGTCANTCTCTCTCTCTCTCTCTCTCTCTCTCTCTCTCTCTCTCTCTTTTTGTTTTCTTCTAAATTAGTCAAAGTCACATTTTTAATTATATTATTCTATGTTCTTGGATTTTAGACCCCTAGAAGAATGAAAGTAAAACTGATCAAACATTGATTTCTTTGTTGTCTCTTTTTGTGTGAAACTACGTAGAGTCACCAAAAGAACAGAATCCAGCAGTAGAAGATAGGCATATTAAGGAAGTTCATAAGCTGCCATCAAACCCAAAAGAAGTTGAGGATCTAAGACGTGACTCAGCAGCGAATCCTTTGATAGCTTTCACATACGATGAGCTTAAAAACATCACAGATAATTTCAGACAAGACAGAGTTCTTGGTGGTGGTGGATTTGGAAGTGTTTACAAAGGTTTTATAAAGGATGATTTGGATGATCAAGATGTTCCTCAACCACTTCCTGTTGCTGTGAAAGTTCATGACGGCGATAATAGCTTTCAGGGTCACAGAGAATGGCTGGTTAGTCTCTCTGTCTTTTGCTTGTATTCCAAGTTTCTCAACAGATCATAAGTCTTTGCAACTGAGGAATGTGGGATATCTGTGATCATGTGGAGTGAAGTAGAGTTCTTGGTTAAGCTTTATACATAGCTCTGTAACAGTTTGAGATCAATTCGGGTCTTTAGTTTGCAGTGAGACTCAAAATCGAGTCGAGAATGGTCTGAGATTTTTATCTATTGTCTCGATGTTGTGTATAGGCAGAGGTGATATTCTTGGGGCAGCTTTCACATCCAAACTTAGTGAAATTGATTGGTTATTGCTGTGAGGATAGTCACAGGGTGCTAATTTATGAGTACATGGCTCGTGGTAGCGTGGAGAACAATCTTTTCTCAAGTGAGTTTTTAGAGTTCTTAAACGCATTTGTCTTCTTACTGGACATCACTCTTGAGCAGATAAGGAAGTCTGAGTTATATGTGTATCTCTTCTTGGTAGGAGTGTTGCTTCCTCTTTCATGGGGAATTAGAATGAAGATTGCTTTTGGAGCAGCAAAAGGGCTTGCCTTTCTTCATGAAGCAAAGAAACCAGTCATTTATCGCGATTTCAAAACCTCCAACATTCTTCTAGATATGGTTAGTACTTAGTAGTAGCAATGGATCAAAGCCCTTCTCTTGTCCATTGACACAATTGTTGAGGTTTCATATGGTTGCTGAAACAGGAATACAATGCCAAACTATCTGATTTCGGACTTGCTAAAGACGGTCCTGTAGGAGATAAATCGCATGTTTCCACTCGCATAATGGGTACTTATGGTTATGCAGCTCCTGAATATATCATGACAGGTAAGTAATACAGTATGCCAAACTTGTAAACTACACGTTTCTAGAATGAACTATGCATCTGGTGACAGCTTCTACTCTAGCTATTTAAAACTTAAAGGACAACACAATGGTTTTGTGGTATTTGGATTCTTTCTGATGATGTCTTGGTGACAGGTCATTTGACACCGGGGAGTGATGTATATAGCTTCGGTGTGGTTCTGTTAGAGCTTCTAACAGGAAGAAAATCATTAGACAAGTCACGGCCTACGCGTGAGCAAAACCTTATAGATTGGGCTCTTCCATTATTGAAGGAGAAGAAGAAAGTCTTGAACATTGTAGACCCAAGAATGAACTGTGAATACCCGGTTAAAGCAGTTCAAAAGGCTGCAATGCTAGCTTACCATTGCCTGAACCGGAACCCGAAGGCTCGGCCTTTAATGAGGGACATTGTAGATTCTTTGGAACCTCTTCAGGCCACAGAAGAAGAGGCCTTACTCGTCCCTACTGTTCAGAAAGCAGTAATTACCATTATAGACGAAATGCCTAAGAATGGATTGAAGAAAGTTGAAGAATTGAAGAAGGTTGAAGAACTGAAGAATGTTGAAGAGGTGTAGAAGGTTATTGAAGAATGATGCTAATTCACATTGTAATTGATCACTTGGTTTTTTTCTTCCGTTTAATATACAATTTGAAAAGTGAAAACTAGATTGTGTTATGTGTATTTTGACTAAATACAGATTAAGAGACAGATACAGAGGTTTGTGAATTTTCTTCTTCTAGTGAAATACAGAGCTTTTGCACCTTTGTCACGTTGTAATTGAGTGGTTTTTTTTTTTCTTACAAATATTAGTATTTAATTTTAAAAGACACTCAGTAATGTACTTGATTAAGATCGGTTTGAATTTATAAATAAGATTTGCTTATTCAAAGTTTATACGATTGTATTACACATAAAGGTGAATTCGAAAAAGAGCCGTAAGTAAAGCAAATAGAGTGAGAAACCACAGTCTTGTACTCCACTATAATATGTTTTCTTCATAGAAAGCCCAAGATGCTAAAGTGAGTCATACTCATTATCTCGTCATCTCTAAACAGCATCGTATGGTGCATGCAAACAAAAAAAAAACAAAAGATATATATGATGGTTTCTACATTCTCGTAATATTAGATATGGATCCACATACCATCACAAGTCCGCTTCATAATTTGATTTATTTATCATTCTCTAATGTGAACTGGTGATGTGCTTGGAAGATTATGGTAATTTGAATCCTTCCAATCCTTCAGATTTTTATGAGCGTTTGAAGTATATTGCGACATTTTAGGTGATATTATGCATATTTTTATTTTCAGTAATTTTCAAATTTTGATTAATCAAAATGATCAGTCACATGTGAAAGTCCTATTTCCAAAGTCAGTGCACTCGTTCGTTATATAATAAATTTATGGCTGGACAGACCTGGTTTAAAACCTGACCCGTTTTAAACTTTTGTTTTCTATTGGTAACGAAACTCGAAAATTCTATAAAAAAAATAATAACGTTTGCTTGTTAATCGTATGTTTTCGGGAAGGTAACTTTCAAGTTGCAACCGATGTTCAAGAGATCGTTGACATATGTGATGATAAATGACACTGATTTTGGAGATCAAGCCGTGACTTTTGGGGAAAAACATGAGTTTGCGGATTTCATATGGTTACCAAGCCAAGGCAAAGTGTTGTACCGAATTGATGATCGGATTCAGGCCAATGTTTTTGTTTCAGGCAATGGCTTGTTCAATTTTTTCCCATTCCGTTCACAACTCTCTCTGGTCTTAGCCTTCACCAGATCCTTAGGTTTCTTTTTATTTATTTACCACTATTCACTCATATATATAATTTGTATAGTTATAATATTTCTTCATTTTATATATATGCTTTTGGTTCATGATATGAAATGAAGAGAGAGCGACGAGTCTTCGGGTGAGGCAAACAACAAGTGTGCGAGAGCAAAGACATTAACGTCTTTTTTGTTTAAAATCTCATACGGGTTAACTAACAATTAATGGTACTCTCTCTTGATCGAATGATCTTGTATATCAGATTTTTTCTAACTATTTTACACATATGTTATATATTCACTTTATTTCCACTGCAGGCTTTCTATTTACAGGCTATCCGGTCATCGGACGCCAATGTCTTCCGGTGCGTGTCTAGATAGTTATCATAACGGACTGATTACGGCTTGTCCGTGGGATCCACGCATTAAAGGCTATTTTTTTTACCAAACAGCATTAAGTGTTCCCCTCACACATGTCAAAGATTTCATCAACGACATCAAAGCACTTGTGAAGATTGAGCCAAAATCTCTCGGCGGCCTAGATAGAACTCAACAATGGTGTTCTAGTCCGCTATGTCACATCCTCTACTGCTTATCTAGGGAAAGAAGAAAAAGCTTTAGACTTTGACCTAACTTACTACAGAAGCAAAGATGATCCTTTGACACCACGTCTCTATGAGGATTACATCGAAGAGATCGAGCAAATAGCCACATTGAAATACAATGCCTTGCCTCATTGGGGGAAGAACAGGAACGTAGCTTTTGATGGTGCCATTAGAAAATACAAAAACGCGTTTGCGTTTATGAAAATAAAGGAGAGATTGGATCCGTCGGGGTTGTTTTCTACAGAATGGACAGATCAGATTTTTGGTTTAAAAGGAAACGTGACGATTGTGAAGCCAGGTTACGTTGTGCAATGGAAGGGCTGTGTATTTGTTCGGAAGATTCTCATTGTGCTCCGAACAGAAGTTATCTGTGCCGACCAGGTAAGGTTTACAGAGAAGCTAGGGTTTGTACTCTTGTAAGCGCTTAAGAGTGATACTTCTCTAAACTATAATGAAAAAAAATATTATAGCTAAAAAGCATTGAAACTATCATGAG
Organism: Camelina sativa; assembly: GCF_000633955.1. Taxonomy (NCBI): domain Eukaryota; kingdom Viridiplantae; phylum Streptophyta; class Magnoliopsida; order Brassicales; family Brassicaceae; genus Camelina; species Camelina sativa. The sequence goes on from NC_025702.1 coordinate 14,918,601, forward strand.
TGCAGTTATCGCAAGTCTACGCGTGTCATAAGTATTCATACGCGAAAATCATCATTACCTTCCTTAGTTGGTCGAATCTGATTTGTAACGTGAACAAGGCATGCCAGCTATGATACAATTTTCGCCATCACATTCACACCTTCTCTGGACATATGGCATGTGGCGGGAACATCTGACACCCGATCCCAGTAAAGGTTAAATGTAAAATACACTAGCTATAATCTCAAACGGCACTAGCTAACAAAGTAACATGTAACAACAAGTGTGGAAAAAATAATAACAAAATTTACTCCGAGCTAGATATAAACCGGCTTGGCCCATAGGGAATTGGAATAATGTGGGTTAGTGTTAGATATAAACCACCAAATTTGGCTCATCCTCACAATCCTACTCGCGTTTTTCTCGGATTTGTAAGTAGCCGGCTAATAAATTGTGTAATTTTACTGTACAAGTATAATTTTAAAATTTAATTTGATTGGCCCATATGTGTTTATGAATATTGGATTATTAACAGTAGGAATTTTGTAAAGAAAAACAGGAGCTGTCTCAAATTATTCGTGCATTTAATACACTTTATTTTCCAGTAAGTTACAACAAACTATAGTGGATTCTCAATATAACTCAGTCATGATGTCTCATCATGCCACCGGGAACTAGGAATCCTGCGGAGAAAAAAAAACAAAAGTAAATCGAAGGCATGGTATAGTAAGTTAGATAGACCGGCAAAAAAAAAACAAGTGGGCTAAGCTGGGACTTACTTCCGCATTGTGAACCAGGAGCAAGAGGCCTGCCACAAACAGCAGCGACATTGACGAGCTTTTTTATATCAATGGCGTCTTCGATTACTTTAGTACTGATAGCTTCGCAAACGCATTGCATCCCGGCGAGGCGGACTTGAGTGCAACAATCTTCATATGGTCTTGGCGGAGTTGGCAGCCTCTTGTAGATAGAATATGCACATGCCCTCAGACCTTCTATGCCTGAATCATGACATCGCTCTCCCTGAATTTGAGATGCTGACAACAACATCATTACGACTAGAAACTGACAAAAGATATGTTCTTTCATTTTTTTTTCTCAAATTCTTTTTCTCTCTCTAACATCTATGTAAAACAAAAAATATATATACAGAAATGAGAATATGAATTAATCACATTCTGCTTATTTTGGCAGTAGATCAATTTATAGAGATACGTATCTATAAATTAGGGAATCATTTGACTTAAAGAATATGGTAACAATATCAATTAAAGAGATATCTATGAAAAAATTAGCTAAGTTACTCTTTTTTTGGTCAACAACTTAATAGAAATAAAGAAAATTAAATAACAAAATTATAACTTCTTAATTTATTTACGAAATTAAAACAGAAAACTCCTAACTATACAAACCTTTAAGGAATTATAATGATTTTTACAAAACTTGTGTCATAATGATAGTGTTATTTTTTAAATTATAATAACTCAAAACTCCTAACTCATATTCACAATTATAATAACCTTTAAGGAAAAGAGATTTCTATAAAACTTGTGTCATAATGATAGTGTTATATTTTTTTTTGCTAAACTTGTGTTATTTTGCATTTTTGCTAGTGTTAGTAGGGAATTAATATTTTGAGCAATTTGACAAATTCTTTAATGATTTAACTAATAAATGTGAATATGATGAAGTTCAAGCTCTTCTTTAGTTGGTTTTTACTAAATCTATTTTGCATGTTTTTACTAATCTATTAATTTATACCAACTAATAGTTAAATTTTTGTTAAATACTTATAAATCATATTTCTTATAAAATATTTTTTTTCTTGACACGTATAAGTATTTAGTAATCCATCAAAACACACAAAAAATGATACAAAATTTTGAATTAGATAAATTATAAGTATTAAACTATTACAGATCTTGGATTTCAGGTAATAATTTTATTCATATAAATTATGTTACATACTAAATTTTATATTATGTTAATCAATTTATATATCCCGCACCTAGTACGTACGGGTGAAAAATACTAGTATATTTATATTTACCATTCTTAGGCAGTCGACCAAAAAAAAAAATGTAACCGTTAATGACTAGGGGTCATGTAAATCACAAACATTTTACGAACATGTAAAGTAAGAACCATGGAAAACTTCCATCTCTTCACTTCATTAGTAGTAATTAGTAAAGTATAATCTTTGCGTTCCTTGTATATATTTTTGCAGATTGTTACCTTGTTGCCGTGTTGAGAAACTGTCAAAAGAGGTAGATTTTGCACCAGCTGCCAAGAAAGTGTTAGATTAAAAACAAAAATCTAATTGTACAACTTCGAAATTAGAAGGGGAAGAAAAAGTTAAAACAATGGTTGCTTAGCTTTTGTTGATTTGTACTCAACATTGTTTAGGGCCAAGTTAAACTTTCTTTTGTACTTATGTTTCTGGGATTTTGTTTGTTATATATTGGTAATGATAATTTGATATGTGGTTGTTGAGGGTACGTAGTAACTTGCGTTTAATTATCCTGTGTCCGAGCAAGTACTTATATTCGAACAACCCGATATTAGCAGCCAACCGGTATATTAATGTATCTCTGTACGTAGACCCACATACTGTCCCTCGTCCACGCAATCGTATAATAATGTGAACTGGGTGGTGAGCTGGGAAGTTTATGATAACAATATTGTACCCCAAACAAATTAAAGAACCATCTTATTCAGTTTACCTAATAATGTAAGTAGCGCTGTTAAGGTTATACGATTTACAATTATAGTATAGGAAACTAAAGAAAAACTTATTTTCGAATGACTTGGATGAGATGTTAATGTATAATTAGTGAGTCAAATCTCATATATTTTTTCCTAAAGAGTAATTAAAGTGAGTGAAACTTCATATCATTTCTAAAGAGTAAGTGAGACCTACTTGATGTACTTTACCCCCTAGCTACATGCATCAATAATATTGCTATGTCCCCATGTCCACATAGTTCCATTTAATGATTTGAATTTTTCTTCCTTCTTTTTTTGTTCTTTTGTAAAATTTCAGGTGGCTATTAATATCCATTTGATAAACCATGTGTATCACATGATGTGAGGATACAATAAAACTTATAAGAAATAGATATATGAGAAATGATGCTCAAACATTTCCATTACAAAATGGCGTTTTGGCTAAGTTTGATCTTTTGCTTTTTCACATTTGCTTCCTCATCTCCACCGGATGATCCTGTCAAGTGTGAATCCGGAAACACAATGTGCACGGTGACGAACTCGTACGGGGCTTTTCCCGACCGTTCTATATGCAAAGCAGCAAAGGTGGAGTACCCAAGATCCGAGGAGGAGCTGGTGTCTGTGGTAGCTGCCGCCACTAGAGCCGGCCAAAAAATGCGGGTCGTGACTCAGTACTCTCACAGTTTCCCGAAGCTGGTTTGCACTGACGGCAGAGACGGGGTTCTCATAAGCACCAAGTTTTTAAACAACGTGGTGCGAACCAACCGGGAAGCCAGGACCATGACCGTTGAGAGCGGCGTGACGCTAAGGCAGCTAATCGAAGAAGCGGCTAAGTTGGAGCTGGCTTTGCCATACGCACCGTACTGGTGGGGACTTACGGTTGGAGGAATGATGGGGACAGGTGCTCACGGAAGTTCACTGTGGGGTAAAGGAAGTGCGGTTCATGATCACGTGACCGAGATAAGGTTGGTGAGTCCCGGTTTGGCTTCTGATGGGTATGTGAAGGTTCGAGTTCTTAACGAGACTACCAATCCCGAGGAATTTCGCGCAGCCAAAGTTTCTCTAGGCGTTCTTGGTGTTATCTCTCAAGTCACTTTCGAGTTGCAACCGATGTTCAAGAGATCGTTAACGTACGTTATGATAAACGATTCGGATTTCGGAGATCAAGCGGTGTCTTTTGGCGAAAAACATGAGTTTGCGGATTTCATATGGTTACCGAGTCAAGGGAAAGTGGTGTATCGAATTGATGATCGAGTTCCGCTTAACACTTCGGGAAGTGGTTTGTTCAATTTTTTCCCATTCCGTCCACAACTCTCGGTAGCGTTAGCCACTGATAGATCCATAGGTGAATTCTTTATTTCTCAAGATAATTAATACAAATATTGATGATTAGGATAGTTATAATATTTTCTTATATACCTTTGCTTCATGTTATGAAGAGGAGAGTTACGAGTCATACGAAAATGCAAACATGAAGTGTGTGAGAGCAGAGCAAGTATCGTCGTTTTTGTTTTCAGTCTCATACGGTTTGACTAACAACGGTAATTAGTTCTCACTTGCATATACATTGTTGATTGTGACAAAACTTTATATTACACTTATACATAATCACTTGTAAATTTCCACGTGCAGGCCTATTATTCACAGGGTATCCGGTTATCGGATTGCAAAACCGTATGATGTCTTCCGGTTCATGTCTAGACAGTCGTCATGACGGACTGATCACTGCTTGTCTGTGGGATCCGAGGATAAAAGGCCAATTCTTTCACCAAACAGCATTCAGTGTTCCTCTCACTCGTGTCAAAAGTTTTATCGAAGACATCAAAGCACTAGTTAAGATCAACCCGAAATCTCTATGTGCTCTTGAAGGCAGCAACGGTATTCTCATCCGCTATGTCACATCCTCTACTGCTTTCCTTGGGAAAGAGGAAAAAGCTTTAGACTTTGACCTAACTTACTACAGAAGCAAAAAAGATCCCTTGGCACCGCGTCTATACGAGGATTACATCGAAGAGATCGAGCAAATGGCGATATTTAAATACAATGCGTTACCACATTGGGGTAAGAATAGGAACCTAGCGTTTGATGGGGCTATCAGAAAATACAAGAATGCAAACGAGTTTTTGAAAGTAAAAGAGAGATTCGATTCTTTAGGATTGTTTTCGACGCAATGGACCGATCAGATTCTAGGTTTAAAAGGAAACGTGACGATCTTGAAACAAGGATGTGCATTGGAGGGGCTGTGTATTTGTTCAGAGGATTCTCATTGTGCTCCTAACAAAGGGTATTTGTGTCGACCAGGTAAAGTCTATAAAGAGGCTAGAGTTTGTACTTATGTACGTGCCTAACTGATATTCTGTTCCTTACGATTTTGTAATCAAAGCCTCCTGCTTCTTTGTTCTACTATTTCGTACATTATATGAGAAGAACAGAGCAAATATGAGAGCAGAGGAGTCTTTGTTCATTCACGAAACGAAGTCGTATTGGATGCTATGTTATGTGTTTCATCGACACGTGTCGAGTATTGATTAGATATTAAATTATTATAAGAAACTCGCACGCTCACTCGCACGTGTGGAGAGAGAGGAGCAGAGTAGGTGGGTTTAGGGTTTAAAGATTCTAGACTCTTCCAAATATAATCGATCCAACGGCTCAGATTTAACCTAAAGCTTTTGAAGACGCGATCCTCGCGAACTTCACCAGTCCGTTTTGCACTATGCAACCAAATACACTTTAGTATCGAATATATTAAATAAAAATCATAACTTTACAGTCGCATAAATCGAACTACTTTGTTCTTCACAAGAAACCTCTCAAAGTCGCTAAAACCCTCTTGATCCGTCTCTTTGATCGCTTCTCTCTGTAAGTGTTCAAGTTTGATCATTTTTTTTTTCCAATTCAATCAAGTATAGGTGTAAAGTTGGTTGCTTTCAGATTACCCTTGTTTTGATTTGTGTCGATGATTACGAAGTTTTCTGATTTGGTTTGTGTCTTTAGGTTTTGTTTAGAGTCCCAATGAAAACAATAAAGTTATAATTTTTATGTGTGTTTTGTTCTTGTTTTATTGCAGAGAGTGAGAACTATGGCAACCTTTAGCGCAACGTCTTCAATGGGATCATCTTTGTTGGCTCCTCCTTCGAATAGATTGTCATCTTTTGTTTCGATCTCTTCAAGTTCTTTTGGGAAGAGTCAGAGTATTGCTCAGAGGAAAGCAAGGTTTCCCAAAATCTATGCGGCTAAGGAATTACATTTCAATAAGGACGGCACTGCGATTAGGAAGCTTCAGGTTAGTCAAATGATTGTTTTTCTTATTCATTGTGGTTTATAGGTTCACTATTTAATAAAGTATTATCATCTCATTGTGTAGGCTGGTGTGAATAAACTTGCGGATTTAGTTGGTGTTACTCTAGGTCCTAAAGGCAGGAATGTTGTTTTAGAGAGCAAGTATGGTTCTCCTAGAATCGTAAATGACGGTGTAACAGTTGCTAGAGAGGTAAGCTTTTGGTGTTTCCTGTTGTATCTAATGTGTAATCTGGTGTGGTGAGCGATTGCTTTGTAGATTTGTAAAGCTTTTGCTTTTTTGTTAGGTCGAGCTTGAGGATCCAGTTGAGAACATTGGTGCTAAGCTAGTGAGACAAGCTGCTTCCAAGACTAATGACTTAGCTGGTGATGGAACAACGACTTCTGTTGTTCTTGCGCAAGGTCTAATCGCTGAAGGTGTTAAGGTTTGTAATTTATGGTCTTTCTCTGTGAATTGAAACAAATCAATGTTTTGGTTGCTGTGATGTGATGTAAACTAAATTACGCAGGTGGTGGCTGCTGGTGCAAATCCGGTTTTGATTACCAGAGGAATAGAGAAAACTACCAAGGCTCTTGTCGCCGAGTTGAAGAAAATGTCTAAGGAGGTAACTTTGACTTAACCAGATTCTGGATCGTAGATTCATGTGCTTTTAGAGAGTTCTTGATCGTAGCTCTTTTTTGAATTGCAGGTCGAAGACAGTGAGCTTGCAGATGTGGCAGCGGTTAGTGCAGGAAACAATTACGAAGTCGGCAATATGATTGCTGAAGCAATGGAAAAAGTTGGTCGTAAAGGTGTTGTCACACTCGAGGAAGGAAAAAGCGCTGAGAATAGCCTTTATGTAGTTGAAGGAATGCAATTTGATCGTGGATATATTTCTCCTTACTTTGTCACTGACAGTGAGAAAATGTCCGCAGAATACGAGAACTGCAAGGTCTTAATCATTGCTTATTAGTAAAATCCTTGTTAGCTGATCAAAAACAGCAGGAGCTTTAAAGTATTTGTCTCTTCTTGTTTTTTTTACAGTTGTTTATTGTTGACAAGAAGATAACACATGTTAGAGACATTATGACCATTCTGGAAGATGCGATTAAAGGTGGATACCCACTTTTGATCATTGCTGAAGATATTGAGCAAGAGCCATTAGCAACTCTTGTTGTTAACAAGCTTCGTGGTACTATCAAAGTTGCTGCTTTGAAAGCTCCTGGATTTGGAGAGAGGAAAAGCCAGTACCTCGATGACATTGCTGCTCTTACAGGAGGTGAGACCAAAATACTAAATGTTTGTTTTATCATTGTTTCTATAGTTAAAAAAGCCATGTTTAGTGTCTAATGTTGTGGTGTTTGTTTTTATCTTTGTAGCTACTGTGATTAGGGAAGAAGTTGGACTTCAGTTGGAGAAAGTTGGACCAGAAGTTTTGGGTAATGCTGGTAAAGTGGTTCTCACAAAAGACACTACAACGATCGTTGGTGATGGAAGTACTGAAGAAGTTGTGAAGAAGAGAGTTAAACAGATCAAGAATTTTATCGAGGTCCATTGAAAAACACAATGAAATTCCCGTTAAATTGGTTTATCTTGCAGAATATTGAAGTTTTTGGGATTCATGTAGGCTGCTGAACAAGACTATGAGAAGGAAAAGCTTAACGAGAGAATCGCTAAACTATCAGGTGGTGTTGCTGTAATTCAGGTGAGATAATAAATTCGCATTTGATGGCTTGATGCAAAAATACATAATATGAAATAACAATGATCTTAACGTTTTGTCCTCTTTAGGTTGGAGCACAAACTGAGACAGAGCTTAAGGAGAAGAAATTGAGAGTTGAAGATGCTCTTAATGCTACGAAGGTAACATCATCTCTAAGCAAAGATTCTTGAAATGTTTCATTATATGGTAGATAGATACTAATCTGTTGAACCTTTAAATTAGGCGGCTGTGGAAGAAGGTATCGTTGTTGGAGGAGGATGCACTCTACTAAGACTTGCATCGAAAGTAGATGCCATTAAAGAGACTCTAGCAAACGATGAAGAAAAGGTTAGTCCAATAGAGTTGCACAGCAGAAAGAAAAGAAACCATGATTGATGACTGATGACTGATGAGTTAGCGGGTTATAACGCCATTTTTCAAATCATCATAACCTCCAGGTCGGAGCTGACATTGTTAAGAAAGCATTGAGTTACCCTCTGAAGTTAATCGCCAAGAACGCTGGTGTCAATGGTAGTGTCGTCAGTGAGAAGGTAAATCAATCTCCTTATAAAGATTTTGCAAGCTTGAGTCTTTCGATATAAATACTATATGAATGGCTTTTTTCCTTTGTCAGGTTCTCTCTAATGACAACCCTAAACACGGTTACAACGCTGCAACTGGCAAATACGAAGATCTAATGGCTGCAGGAATCATTGATCCAACAAAAGTAAGCAAAGTTCCTATACCTTTTATCACAGATTGAAATCTACTGTTTCGGATACTAAACTGAGATTTTCTTATTTAAGGTTGTGAGATGTTGCTTAGAGCATGCTTCATCTGTTGCAAAAACATTTTTGATGTCTGATTGTGTTGTTGTGGACATCAAAGAGCCTGAATCAGCAGCTCCTGCTGGAAACCCTATGGGCAATTCAGGTTTGTCTTAGGTCTTCTTCTTGAATCCTCTGAATCATCAGCGAATTCTGCAGCTTCTTTTTCTAATTTAAATACCCTCTCTTGATTTTCAGGTTACGGCTTCTAAGTTAGCAATGAGAACAGAGTAGTGTCGGAGGAAGCAAAAGCCACGACTTATTAGTTCTTTTATTTCATGATCTAAAACATCTTTTATCCGATGTAAATTATATGTTTTTCCAGTGACCTGAAGAACATATAATTTGGCTTTGTGTTCTCTGTTTCAAGATCAAGTCTTTCAATATGATAATTGCACTGAAGAGTAGTTATATTTGATTTCATGTGGGGAGATCCACAAAATCATGAGCAGCAATCAAGCAAAATACTAGTTATGGTTTTGTTTTAGTGGCTTCCATAGCCATATATCTTAATAATTGTTCGTTGCATATTTATTAGTCCATAGCAAACTCGGTTTAATAATGTGAGATTTTCAACTTATACCTTGTAAGTTTTAAAACTGTAATTCAGTCATGATAAAATTGTAATCTATTTGGTTAGTTCAACAATATTAGACTAAAACGAGTCTGTTACAAATGTCGTAGTTTACAAACTCTTTTTGTTTTTCTCCTTTTTATTTGGTTTTATACTTTAGTTTAACAACGATACTAATGACATTTTTTAGAAATAAACTTTTAGTAACTTCTAAAACTCATATTACTCTATTTACTTTGGTTTGTTCATGAAATTTTTAATTTTAATAAAGCCACATTTGTTGAGTTTTTAAGTTAATAGCAAAGTGAACAAATGAAAAAATAGTAAGTGATCTTCCTAGTAATTTCCTATTAACTTTTTTGGTTTATACAAAGTATCTAATCGACGATTGAAAAATTTCTAAGATCATTTTCAAAGTCAATCATACTTTAAAAGCTGTGAGTGGGGTTCCACTATAACTCTTGACTCTCTCTTTCATAACCTTTTGTTTTTTTGGGTTTGTTCATATATTTAAAGTTGATAATGAATCAACGGAAGTGAGAGCTACTTTAGTAAATCTTCCTTGAAATTTATTTTGGTTTATTTTGATGACAACAGAATTCTACAATTTAAAGAACGTTCTGTAAAGTTAAGCACACTTTGAAAACTGCAAGCAAAGTTATACCATTTTTGCAAACATCTCTTAGCCACTTATTTTTCCTCTAATTAAATGACTTTACGTCTTTAGTGTGATTTATAAGATTTATCTATTGTAGATCCAGCAGGAGCAAATCCATTTCGAGTTCTCTTGGTTTAATTAGTTATAGGTCATACTGTTATAGTGTTATTATATACAGCTTCTAAATTAGCAATGAGAATATAATCTGAAGAGGCAAAAGCCACCACTAAAAGTCTTCAATGTCCGATCTAAAAACACCTATATTTCTTAATGTACGTATATACAATTATATATTTTTTTAATTCTGGTGACTTGATGAGAGTTAGAATCTGATTTGGCTCCACAAACATATAGTTTGGTCGTGTTCTCCAGATCAAAACAAGAAGTGATCTTTTGAACTGAAGAATTGCATTAAACACTTTTTTAGCTTGTAGATCACGTGACAATGGAGAAGATGTTTGATTGCAATAAATCGATATAGACTGTGTCACTGTGAGCTATGTACATTAGGGTTCCAGTTGTGCTTGTCACCCATTCGCTATCTTCTTCTTTTTTTTTTGGTTTTCAAGAGGATAAATAAAATTATTGTGTTCTTGTTAAAAAAAAACCTTTTGACGGCTGAATGATTTGATTGATTTTACTATTTTATTTTAGTTTGAAAAGTAATACTGTAGTATCTAATTTTTCAACTTCAAAGGAATCTTTATTCGATTGTTTTACTCATACTATTGAGATATTGTTTCCGAATCATTTATTTGAAAAAAAACAAATCAGCAGGGTAAATTCAAGTTATTTTCTCAGGAAATTAACAAAACAAAAGATTTTCTCAAGAGTTTTACTGTACTATTTTTAGAGACGTTTACGATTTTATTTTCTTTTTCTCAATTTACAAGTTCGTATAAAACTATATTCTTTATTGTTACCCAAAAGAGTGAAACACTACAAGTAAAGATGCTCCAAGTTGATCATGAATTTAAGGTAAAAGACAACAATTTAGTAGTCTTCCTAGAAACTTCTTTTCAACGTTTGATTTATTAGTGCGTAGCAATTTGTATATGAGTCATTTTTATAGAAATCAAGACGTTCGAAAATCAAAAGTAAAACCAAACAAATTAGTTTGAATGGTGGCAATACAAAAGCGGAGCCGGAGATATATTTGTTGAATGGAGATCGAAACTAGTATTAACTATTACAATTACCAAAATTCATTCATTTCAACTAAGTCTATAAGATGTTTTAATTTAATTGTCTGAATAACATTATAGTTCTCAAATAAATAACAAATTATACTAAAAAGTTAGTTACAAATGACATGTTATATATATATATATATATTAATTGTCATATATTATAAATGATATGTTCTTTTCTAGTTATTTCTTTTTGTAAGGAAAAATATACATAACTCTCATCACTAATCACTAAGTAATTTTTTACTTTTCTATTACAAATATATTTAATTAATCGTCACAATATAAAGCATGTTATTGGAATAACTATATCACATCCCTCCATCATCGTTAATTTTCTACATACTTGGTTTAAATGTAAATTGTTGACAAAAAAAAAATTATAGTTTAAGTATATAAAAGAGTGATTTTGCGGGCTGTCTTGCTAGTTCCTCCAAATCTTTTTTTTTTTTTGAATTTTCCTTTTAAACTTTTTTCCTCTAGTTGTAATAAATGTTTGGTTAAAAAAAAATATGACTGACTGATATGATAACACTGATTTTAGCCAGTTATTATCACATCACTCACTAACTCTTATCTTTTCAGGTTAATCAAATTTCAAAATAAATACATAGCATTTTTTTTTTGTAAAATATATTTATAGTATGATCATGTATCTCTTTTGCATCTTGCAAATCGTTTAATATCAGTAAAACTGTTAAAAAATTAAAGGTGTTTAATCTTCAACCGACGTGTATATACAATACACATCATACTTCGTATACACCTCCATACTCGTTAGTCGTTACGTTAAAAAGTATTGGTGTGTGAATGTGATTATGATACTAGCTAGCAAACCACAAAGACTCGCTCATTCATGACATGAATTTTTTTTCTAGCTTTTATAATCACAAAACCCAACTAAAATAATACAAACACATACGTTACTTGTATACATACATACGTAAATCTATTACGCATAATATAAATGTAGAGAGAGAAGAAGAAGAAGAAAACAAACAGAAGCATTAATTAAACGAAAGAAAAAAAAATTATAGTTTAACTATATAAAAGTGTGATTTTGCGTGATCCTCCAAATCTTTTTTTGTTGTGAATTTTCGTTTGTAAACTTCTTTCCCCTACCTTCGTTTCGTTTGTAAACTTTTTTCTTCCAGCTTGTTTGTAAATTAATATTAAAATTCTTTTTAATTAATTATTGATTGATTGCAAAAAAAATTGAGATATGTGATAACACTATTTTTAGCCAATTATTATCACATCACTCAGTAACTCTTATTTTTTTACGTCAATCAGATTTCACGATAAATACTTAAAAAAAATCTTTTTTTTTGTAAAATATGTTTATAGTATGATCCTGTATCTCTTTTGCATTTTGCAAATCGTTTAATATCAGTCTTAACTCTTAAAAAAATTAAAGGTGTTAATTGTTTAAAGCTCAACCGACGTGTATATACAATACACACATACTTCGTATACACCTTCATAATCGTTACGTTAAGAAAGTATTGGTGTGAAGGTGATTATGAGATACTAGGTAGCAACCCACAAAGACTCACTCATTCATGACATGAATTCTTTTCTAGCTTTTAATCACAAAACCCAATTAAATTAATAGAAACACATACGTTACTTATTTATAACACTTGTATACATACATAAATCTATTACGCGTAAATGTGATATAAATATATAGAGAGAGAGAAGAAGAAAACAAACAGAAGCATTAATCAAACGAAAGAAAGAAAGAAAAAAAGGGACAGAAACGTACCAAAAGAAGGTAGAGAGAGACTTATAAGTTTGTAACCAATATTCATAAAAGACCTTTCCATTTTCATGCATACCTATTTCTTTCTTTTTTCTTCCAAATCTTATTTATTACAATTCTCCACTTCTCATAACCAAAAAAAAAAAGTAATCAAAGATCCCTTTTTTCTTTTTGTAATTTGTTTTACTTTTACACTAACCAACTTATTATTGTTACTAAAAAAAAAAAAATAAAAAATTTAAAGACTTCAATATTTGTTGTTGTTCACTATATTTCTCCTTCTTCTTCACGCCGCCTACCAAATATAAACACTCTCTCTAATCTCTCGCACTCTCTTTGCATTTTCCTCTGAATTTTCCCTGGAATTTTTTTTTCTTTCTCTCAATAATCTTTTATTTTTCCTATTTGGGTTAAAAAAAAAAAAAAGTGTGTTCCTTTTTATTATTCTGGTTTTCAAATCTCTCTTCTTCTTTCTTTCTTCTTCTTCTCTTTGCGTGTGTGAGATATTTTTCTCCTATTTCATCATCACCTTTTTTTCAGATTGGTGATTTTATATGTTTAATGCGCCTCTTCTTCTTCTTCAACCTCACTGGTATTGTTCTCTCTCTCTCTCTCTCTCTCTCTCTCTCTCTCTCTCTCTCTCTCTCTTTATACCTCTCATTGTCTCGTCGTCACTGATCTCTCTAGTGGGTTTCGTCTTAATAAAAGCTTTAAGTTTTTGATCGGACATATATAATTAAAGATCGGATTTTTCATACCTGATCGTCGTACATTATCATCTGGGTTCTTTTTCTCAAAACTCATATCTTTTCCTAAGCTTTGTTTGTTTATTTCTTCTCTACGATCGATCATAGAGATAGATTTATACTCGATTCTGGCTCTTTTTTTTTTTTTTATCGTCCGTACAGTTTTTGATCTAATGATTTGTTTGATCGCTCTGTGTTTTGATTCATATGTTATACGGTTTTGAGTGATTCAGCTCTGTGACAGTAAAAGTCATACATGTTTTGTTAAAGTACTGAGTTTTTTTTTGGTTTTTCTTGATTTGAAGTAAGAGACAAAAAGTAATTAGAAAGAAAAAAGATTAGTGTTTTGTTGCTGCTGCTGCTGATTAGCTAGCTAGTGGTGGATTCTTATCCCGATGATGATGTCTTGTTTTTTGTAACGATTTTTTTAATTATATTTTAGAAAAGGTCTTCTTGAATAAGAACAACAAGCTTGTGACACACTAAGATCTTTTTGTCTGTTATAAGTTTCTCAAAAGTTTCTCCTTGTTGTTTTTGTTGCAGTTGTCAAAAGTAAATCACTGATCATCATCAAAGTTTGCATTTTTACCTACTGGGTGAGTGTGTGTGTGTATGTATATACATTAGTCAGAGATGGATCGAAGCAGACATGAGCCAGAGTATGACGAATTTGAGAAACTTCTTGGTGAGATCCCAAAAGTTACTTCAGGGAATGACTATCATAACCATTTCCCTATATGTATGAGCTCAAGCAGATCATCACAACCCATCAAGAAGTTGGATCAATATGTTCCTGAAGACCGCTCATTCACCAGTACTTCTTTTGCTGAGTCGAACTTAAACTTTGGGTTCCCGACTCAAACTCTAGAGCCTCCCCATCCTATGTTCATTAACAATCCTTCTTACCACTCTCCAAGTAGCTCACCTTGTGTATATGACAAGTTTGATTCAAGAAAACTCGACCAGCTGATGTTTAGGAAGCTGCAACAAGTTGGATACTTTCCTAATCTCTCCTCCGGGTACTCACCTGCTCAGCCTCAGCATTACCTGCCACCCTCGCAGCCTCTGTCTCACTATCCGCAGTTCGATCAGCCTCATATGAATTGGAGGAACATCGAAGAAGAACATATTCAGAGGCTTAAACTCCAAGAAGAACAGTATTTTTCCATGAACCCTCATTTCCTCCATCTTTACAATAACAATCAGAGCATTCATACTTCTCCAAGACAGGACCATTTCGATTATCGCCAAGCTGAACAGTCTAACAGGAACTTATTTTGGGATGGAGAAGATGGTCATGAAAGAGGAAGGAGGCGTATGGATGATGGGGTAAGGAAAATGTACTATCCAGAGAAAATTTTAATGAAACCACAGGTCGGTTTGAACACAGCTAAAGTCATCAAGTATGGTGCTGGAGATGATGATTCACAAGATGGAAGAGTTTGCTTGCAGAATCAACTCAATGAAGATCTCACTATGAGCCTCAACAATCTGACACTGCAGCCTCAGAAGTATAACTCTCTTGCAGAGGCAAGAGGGAGGATATATTACTTGGCAAAGGATCAGCTTGGTTGTCGCTTCTTGCAGAAAATATTTGCTGAGAAAGATGGGAATGATATAGAGATTATCTTTAATGAGATCACTGACTATATCAGTGAGCTTATGATTGACCCCTTTGGAAATTATCTGGTCCAAAAGCTGCTCGAAGTATGTAACGAAGATCAGAGAATGAAGATTGTTCATTCCATTACTAGAAAGCCAGGATTGCTTATCAGAATCTCTTGTGATATGCACGGGTAAAAACCGTAAAACTTTTCTGTTCGATATGAATGTCTCTGTTAATGCTCTTTACCTGACCTATATTATCATTTTTAAACAGGACTAGAGCTGTCCAAAAGATCGTTGAAACGGCTAAGCGACAAGAGGAGATTTCGTTAATCATTTCTGCTTTGAAGTATGACATTGTGACATTGATAAAGAATGTAAACGGTAATCACGTTGTTCAACGATGCTTGCAGTATCTATTACCTCAATGCAGAAAGGTAAAAACTTTTCTCTACAGTTTACATTAGAGATCACTGATATTCAAAATGGGTATTTGTTAAGTCTTTAATCCACTTTCTATATCCTCTTCAGTTTCTTTTCGAAGCTGCAATCACTCATTGTGTTGACCTTGCTACTGATAAGCATGGATGTTGTGTTCTTCAAAAGTGTCTTGCCAATTCTGAAGGAGAACAACAGAAACACTTAGTCTCTGAAATCACGTCCAATGCTCTATACCTCTCCCAAGACCCATTCGGGTATACTTTTCAATCTCTCTCTTTTGAGCTTTTTTAAATCTAGTTCTTGTAATAATGGAGAAAGGATGCAAACTTTTTCGTAGGAACTACGTTCTTCAATATGTCTTTGAGCTTCAACTTCAATGGGCAACCTTCGAAATCCTCGAGCAATTAGAAGGAAACTACACGGCGTTATCGATGCAGAAATGTAGCAGTAATGTTGTTGAAAGGTGTCTGAAACTAGCTGATGACAAACACCGAGCTCGCATCATCAGAGAACTAATAAACTATGGACATATTGATCAAGTCATGCTTGACCCTTATGGTAATTACGTCATTCAAGCAGCTCTAAAACAATCCAAGGTAAACAAAAAACAATACACAACAGTTCAATGATTCAGATATATTGTTTTTGCAAATTCAGTCCCTAAAAAAAAACATATTATTGTTGTAGGGGAATGTGCATAGTCTTTTGGTTGATGCCATTAAGCTTCACATCCCATCTCTTCGTACCAATCCATACGGTAAAAAAGTCCTCTCTGCACTTAGCTCCAAGAAGTAAATCAGCAGGTAAAAAAAGAACTCAAAACCTTTTCTAAATCTTTTATTCATTCTTTTCTCTTTTCACTTATGGTTTAATTGTTTCCTATTTGAAACTTGCAGGTTTCTATCAAATGTTGCTGTTTGTTGTTGGTAAAGTTACCTTGTAAATGTAATATAATAAGAGCATAATTCGCAGGTTGTTTTTGTTTGAAGGATTCAAAAAGAGACAACAAAATCCATAGAATGACTTTAAATCTTAATATATATAATATCTACGCTCTGTTTCGACTCTTTCCTTTGGACAATTTGATAGATCATATCAAAATGTTTCTTATACATTATACATAAAAAGATTCATATCTTGTTCGTGGTATGGTAAGAGAAGTAAAATGGGGGTTTTGAATAATATATATATATATAAAAAGAGCTAATGAATAAAGAAATGTATGCTCAAGATTCAAAAGTTAGTGTTGGCTTCTCATACGTGTTGGACCGCTATAATTCATTCAGTACTTTTCGGGCCGACGGTCTATTTCCCCACGAGATGTATTGTATCGAATCAGATAGATCTCGTTCTTTACCCTCGGTCTATATATCCTCGAAATAAAAGTTCGAAACCTATATCTCCCCGAATAAAAAGTTCGAAAGCTATATCTCCACATTTTAATTTTTCTACATCAATTAACCCATAATCGTGGATTATATCGGTTTACTATTTACCTAACCGATTAAGAAAAAAACTAAACCTTCATTATACCAAAGCAAACCCGATTTCGACCCGATTAACTTCGATTTCGACAAACCCCAATTTGCGAAGAACCCTAGATAGTGAAATCCAAAAAATCCCCAATTTGCGAAGAACCCTAGATAGTGTAATCCAAAATCAATATCGAAATTCCTTAGCGAAGACAACGATAATGGCGATTGTCGTTTCAGATGCAGAGTTTGGTGGAGATTTCGACGAAGAAGCCAACGACAGAGATGACTTTCACATCGACCAGTTGGTGAATGAGTTCGACGATGAACCACCAGTCCGCCATGATGTGTATCCGGAGAGTGATACCGATGAAAACGGTGACGGTACAGAGCCAGTTCACACACATATCAGGCGCGGTGATGGGCATTTGTACGATAAGCAGACATTCTTCAGTGGAGTCGCTTTCAAAGAAGCAGTGACGGACTATGTTCTCAGAACTGGAAACAATCTAAAGCAATACAGGTATGATAAAAACAAAATTGGCTTTATATGTGTTGGTTGTAATGGAGATGATGGTTCACGGTGTGAGTGGAAGGTGTATGCTGCAATTCTGCCAAGTGATAATATGTGGAGGATTAGAAAGTTTAATGATAAGCATAGCTGTATCCCTAATGGAGAATGTGAGATGTTTAAGGTTCCACATATAGCTAGGTTGTTTCTTGATAAGATTAGAGATAATCCTGAGTACTTCATGCCAATGAAAATGGAAGAAATCATAAAGGAAAGGTGGAAGATTAGTGTCACTAGGCATCAATGTCAGGCCGCTAGAAAGAAGGCACTAATTTGGATTGATAAGGAGTATGATGAACAGTTTGCTAGATTAAGAGATTATGCTGCTGAGATATTAGAATCTAACAAGGATTCACATGTAGAGGTTGAATGTGTGACGACTGATGATGGGAAAGACATGTTCAATAGGTTCTATGTTTGTTTTGACAACATAAGAAGAACATGGAAAGAGACTTGTAGGCCTCTAATAGGAATTGATGGTTGCTTCCTAAAGAATAAGGTGAAGGGACAGCTTTTGGTAGCTTTAGGTAGGGATGCAAACAATGGTATTTATCCAATAGCATGGGGGGTGGTTAAAGTTGAAAACACAGATAATTGGGTTTGGTTTATGAAGTTGCTAAAGACTGACCTTGGATTGAATGATGGTGATGGCTTTATACTGATTTCTGATAGGCAAAAGGTAATTTTTTATCTCTTGGCTTGTAACTGATGTTGATAGTTCTTTTGTTTATGACAACTAACAATGATTATTCTTATTGTTTAGGGATTGATCAAGGCTGTTCAGCTGGAGTTACCAAAAATGGAGCATCGAATGTGTGTGCAACACATCTATGGGAACTTGAAGAAGCATCATGGTAATAAAACCCGAATGAAGCCACTATTGTGGGATTTAGCATGGTCTTACAATGAGGTGGACTACAAGCGGCACTTGGAGAGGATCTACTGCTATGATACTGGTGTGTACAATGATGTCATGAGGACAAATCCAAAAAGCTGGTGTAGGGCATTTCACAAGATTGGGAGTTATTGTGAAGATGTTGATAATAACCCCACAGAGTCTTTTAACAGCTCCATTAACAAGGCAAGAGAGAAACCATTCATTGCTATGCTAGAGACAATAAGACGACTTGCGATGGTGAGGATTGCCAAAAGGTCTGCAGAATCTCATTCTCACACAGGTAATTTCCTCATTTTCTTTTAAATGATGATGTTTGTTTATGGTTGTACACGATAATGATTGTGTATGCTTGTTTGCAGGGATTTATACTCCATATGTTGCATTGTTTATAGCTAAAGAGCATAAGTATGCATCTGAGTCGAAGGTCAGCTCAAGCACCAATGGAGCATATGAAGTAACGCATGGCTTAGATAAACACAGAGTCTGCCTGAAAAAGATGCTTTGTTCTTGCATGAAGTGGCAGATATGTGGCATCCCATGTGAACATGCCTATGCAGTCATCATCGACAAAACACTTGTAGCTGAGAACTATGTCTGTCAATGGTTCCGGACAGCTATATGGAAAAGGAATTACACCGAAGGCCTCGTTCCACAGAGAGGTCCACGGTTTTGGCCTGAAACAAAGACTCCTAATGTGTGTTTACCAGATGAAGATAACGATCAAGCTAAAGAGAAGAAGACAAAGCCTGACAAAAAAAGGAAGAAGGGTGCTAATGAGTCGCCAACTAAGAAGAAACCAAAGGAGAAAAAAAGAATCATGCATTGTGGCATTTGTGGAGCAGCTAATCATAATTCTAGGTTCCACAAGAATGAATTTCCCAAGGTGAATGTATTTTCCTTTTCATGGTTTCAGTTTATGGAGCTTGTTTCGGTTTACTAATATTTCAATGTTTTATATTTGTTTTGCAGCCAAGTCAACCGGAACCAAGCCAAGGTTCACTCACTCAAGCTTAATCAAACTAGCTAAGTAGAAATAGGGTTCTAATTTTGTGGTTGCCTTGAATGTATTTTCGACCACATAGACTTGTAATCCCTATGTCTTTTGTCAAAAATTGAGATGTCTTTTGTTAACTGTTTTGTGAACGATTTAGGATTTCATTAATGATCATAACTTCTTAACTTTTGCTTCTCATTACCATCTCATAGTCTTTTAATAGCAACATATTACAACTGAAACAAAAACATAGCAACAACAAACTAAAGGAACAACACTCATCTCGTTCTTCAACCTAGTAGCTTAGTGAGACCAATCATGATCATACAAAAGAAGACTAAGACAATCATGATTTTCTTATGGCTTGCTTTGGCTTCAGACAAACCATCTTCAACCTTCTCAAATATCTCCTTCTCCATCTTCTCATAGACCATCTTCTCAAACTCAAACCTCTCTGTTCTGATCTCTTTCAGCTGCTTCTCAAGGTCAGCATTCTTTGCATTCAATGTGTCTATCTCATTGACAAATGCCTCATCAACCCATTTGAAAGTGTGTTCATCATTCCTAAGCTGCAACAATCCTAATGTTATACACGGAAACAGAAAAAAATCAAAAATAAAACAAAATCGACTTACCTTATTAGCTACGGCAAATTGACACCGATAATATCTCCTGTAAGGGTTGGAATCAGACTTCGATATCAAAGATATGATTCCTTCTCCGCACCAACATCTCTTTGGCACACCGATAGCCCTTCCTCTTCCCTGCAAACTAGATTCAGTGGAATTGGATGATACATTACTCATTGTGATACTCAAACTTGTAAATGAAAGAAGAAGTAATCTCAAGAAGAAGAACCAAACTCAATAAAAGGAATCGATTATGAAAAACGAAAATCGATTTTAGGTTTTATTTGGGGATTCTGGGTATATGATCAAACGGGTCGGGTTTTATTACCAAACTGGTTCAACATATGGTTTACATTCGAAACATATCTGGTTTGGTCTCAGGTTTAGACGGTAAACCAATATAATCCAGAATTGTGGAGATATAGCTTTCGAACTTTTTATTCGGGGAGATATAGGTTTCGAACTTTTATTTCGGGGATATATAGACCGATGGTAAAGAACGAGATCTATCTGATTCGATACAATACATCTCGTGGGGAAATAGACCGTTGGCCCGTACTTTTCAGTTACATGAATAAAATAAAGTGTAACGATGATCGTGTCTATCAAAAACAAGATGAATTGATTGTGTCTAGAATATAATAAAGTGTTTAAACTATTGAAACCCCCACATCTTGTGGGCGATGATGACCACGACAAGTGTCTAATCACAGAGGATGAAGAAAGAGTCAAAGGCTTCACTTCGGTCCTGGTTCGGTTCGGTCCTAAATAGTTCGGTTTTGATATGGCTTTGTACATTTGTTTCTAATGAAAATCGAATCGGTTTAAAAATCTGATCTTTTAGGACACCGAATCATCATCTCAAATGGGAAAACAAAAACAAAAAAAAATCCCACCTTTTTTGTTTTGTTTACAATTTATACAACACACACACACACACAGAGACAAATCAAAGAGAAGACGATTGTGAAAAAGTAGATAAAAATCCAAACTTTGTTGAGATAAGACGATTGTGCATAGCAGAGCCAGAGACATGGTGTTCCGTGGCGACACAGTGATGTCCGTAGCTCATATATCGGCGGAGATATTTCAGCGGCTACGTTTGATTCGGCCGTCGGATCGAATCAGCAGCGGCGAGATGTTACAGCTCGTTTGTTGTTTCCCGCTTCAGCAATTGGGTC
The DNA here is from genome assembly GCF_000633955.1 of Camelina sativa. Lineage (NCBI taxonomy): Eukaryota > Viridiplantae > Streptophyta > Magnoliopsida > Brassicales > Brassicaceae > Camelina > Camelina sativa. The sequence goes on from NC_025702.1 coordinate 14,939,840, forward strand.
GGTTCGTGTTTTGGTTCTGGAACTATATCTGTGTTCCACCTCCTGAGATTTTGTATTTTGATGGTGGTCGTGATGGTAACGACGATGATGATGATGGTTATGGATCATCTTCTTCGTCTTCGATCGCTACTCATCATCACAATTACTATCATCTTCATTTGGAGTGACGAAAGTTTCTATTTTTTTCTGATTTTGTTGATTTGTAAAGTTTTCATTTTTTTTAATATATTTCTTACCCTTATTGTATAGAGAAAAGTTCATGTTTTGATTATTGGGGTTTGAAGTTCTTGGGATTGTTGGATATAATCCGAGTCTGTTCTTTTAATCCATGTTTATTTATAGAATCAGAGAGCATTTTGGTGATGCATATATAGTTTTAGCTTTCATCATCTTAAAGGGAGTCAAAGGAGCTTGCTTTGATTTAATACTTGTTCAAATCTTGCTCTAGATTGATGGAGATTATGTAAGCACAATTCGAGTTTATTCTGTTTTAGGGAATGTGGGAATATTTGTTTGACCTAGGAATGTTTAGTTAGTGGAATTAGGAGGGTGAAGATTAAGGATTTTGGAGCTTATCATGATGAATTTTAGTTAGAATCTTGGTCTTTTTGTCGATGTATTGTATTTGTGAAGACATATAAGGTTACAGAGAGCATAATACCTTAGATGTTATCTATGGTATGCATATTCTAGTTTGGATGATTAAGTTCAAGTGTTATCTTCTTCTTGTGGGGTTCTTCTAGATCCTTTGTTGCAATTGTGTGGATAGTTTGCTCTGCTACATATTGCTCTACCAGAAATGACGAGTGAGCTTGGGGGTAAAGCAAGAAGGTACATCTATCAAATCTATGAACTCTCTTTAACGTGTTATTTGGAAGTGAATTACGTTTGTGCTGATTGTCTAATAAAGTCTTGACCTTATTTTTTGGGTACGTGTGAAGGTGTGATCATGATGTGTTTTTGTCAGAGATGAGACATCAAAGTTTGAGATCTCCTACTGATTAGTTCTTCCTAGTCTTCTTCCTGCAAGGTTGGAGAAGTTTTCTGGAATCCATTTCAAAATTTTCTTGTCATTTTTTCTTTGGATGTAAAACTCTTTGTTTATGTAAAAGTTTATAAGGTTTCCGAGTCTTCCAAGGTATTTAAATTGGGAATTAAACTTGACTCTTACCTAGAATTTGCTCTTGTTTCACATTGATCGATGTTCCAATTTTCTAACTAGAGAAATTATTTTGTTACGAGTTTCATTCATTAGCTAAAAGTAGTGGTAACTGAATTTGGGCCAGCTCGATAAAGATTGGAATAACCCCAAAGTGATTATCAAAAACAAATCAAATTTGGGCCAGCAGGCTAGGTCTCTACGAATGGGGTCCAATCCCTACAGTGTACAAATGACCAAAAACATAATCTAAACTTGGCTATGAGGCATTTCTTCAGGAAGCTCTCGTGCTTACGAAAACAGGACTCACGCAATGATGAAAACACAATATATCTATAAGATTCCACAATGAAGAATCACGAAATTTTGATAAAATTCTCAAAGATCCACAAAATCTTTCTCTGATGTAAGAACACTGCATTTTATAGATATGGCCAGTCATACTAGACAGATTGGACTAACTGGTTTTTTCACTTTCCTTTGTAATATTATTATTATATTTACTGTTCTCACTCTCGGGAGTCCTGATCCACTTGGACATATTTCCAAATTGGTTAAGGACAGAAAAAAAAAAAAAAGAGTTATGAAACGAATATGCTATGCAGACATTTTCCAAAATTGCGATATATGTTTTCTTTTTTTACAAGGACAAAAACAAAACAAAAAAACGGTAAGTCTATAGATGCATCCAACGGTTCGATTAGCATTTATGGATTTTTATCTAAATAGAATGAAGGGTTGATAGTAATTATTGTGGTTTAATACTGTAATAATCACTTGTTTGTTTAGTGCACGCACGTTATAAACTTTTAGTATTATTAAGCGTATAGATTAAAAAGTAGAAGAGACAAGGGTGGTGATTAACGAGGATGATGGCCCAATTAGTTAAAGATTATTATTACTTTTATATTTTTCTAAAAAACAATCAGAAAGAAACATGAGAAAGCTCATCTTTTCTACTACTTTACCTACTCAAGGCTATCTATCTATCTAACCAGAAAAAGGAAAAAAAAAAAAGAGTTAAGATTTTAACTACACCTTGTGCTTATACTAGAGTTATAGATTTCTTTCTTCATACTTTTAATAACATCTTTTATTTTGTCAATTAGAGTTTTAGCATTCAGATTTAATTAATTTGATTACTCCGTATTTTGCTTAATAGTATGAATGAAGCCTTTTAATTTATACTAACTCTAGTCTACTATTTTGTTGCCAAGTAAGAAAAAAAAAACTCTTTTTGTGGAATCTCATAATGATGCTCACTGCTACACATTTTGACCTCTTTGGATTCCTCACCGTTCGTTAGATCCTTTCTACTCACCGTACACGTGTCATCGACCGTAATGAGATAACGTCGTCAAACTATCAACGGCGATATTCATTGTCCTTGGTTAACGGCGAGCAAACCGAAACAGAAGAAGCAGAAAGGACCAAAACAGCTCCATCGGGAGACAGAATCTTGTGTCTGCTTCCCCATCATATTAATAAGTACTACTACTAAACATACTTACTCCATTGACTGAAACTAGTATATTTGAAAGTAAACTATAAAGACAAACATTATTATTACGATGCAACTAGTATCAATTCGCAATTATCTATTTTAATCAATCAAATATCACACACCATTGCATTAGATAGACGATTATATTCTATGGTTTTGCGAATCTGAAGTGGTAACAAAAAAAAAAAGGGTTCAAAGAGAATTGATTCTTAACATAGACTAATGTAAAAACTAAAAACGATGCTCATTGAACTACCGTTGATTAGTTTAGGAGTATCTTTTTATAAGTTTATGAGCTACTATTTATATTTGTTTATTTCTTCATATCTACGAAAAAACTTGGTCTCTTAGAGTACACATCTTAACTATATATAGCATATAAAGTGATAAGCAAAAGCTAAGCATTACTAGTTAGTTGTTTAATCTGTAATTCTGTATAGCTAACACAAAGCAATAAGCTATTCGACCAGTAGTATGATGGGTCAAAACTCAAAAACTATATATTAAGAAAAAGGAAGAAGACTACTGATAAAGTTGATACTTTTTGCAGAGAATTTTGTTCTCGTTTCTTTATCTTATCTTTAATTTCATGATATCGTTCGATACGATGTTTCAGAATTTATTCGTTTCAAATTATAGTTTAACACAAAAGAAAAACACAAACGTAAAGAGGAATATTTTTATCACATAAAAAAAAATATAAAGAGGAATATATGCTTGAAAAGTACGCAAAATATTTAATTTTTTGAAAACATTATGTGTTTCTCCTTCGTTAGTAATTAGGTCCACTAAATTACCATATTAAGTACTACTAATAGATTAGTTAGATGCAACATTTAATGCAAGGATCATTATTAATTCATTAATCATGTGAACATATGAAACGAGTACAAATTGAAAACTTATGTATTTTTGTGGTTAAGTAAGTTAGTCGCTCTTTTGGAGCGGAGCTCGTGAATACTTTTTCACGAGAAGTTGCATCGACTACCTCGCCATGACTGATGGGGCTCCACTCGCAATCTTATTTTAGATTTATGTTTCTTTGGTTAGATTATGACATTTCAACTATTATGTAAACTCACATTTTATAAAAGTCATTAGTTAAGTAAAGATATTTTTTTCCTTGTTGATTCATTTTATCATTTGATTCTTGTAGTGAATTATTACTTATTACTATTATTATGAAATAATCATTTGAATACCCATCACCTCAAAAAAGCATTATTGTTAATCAAACCAAGGCTGACACTTTTTTGATGAAAAAGTTGGGAGGTTTTTAGAATCATTTTATAGACTGTTTCGTTTTCATAACTAGTAGTAGTATATGTTTTTTTGGGGGGCTGTAATTACGAATTCAATTGTCTTTTAATTAAGGGGGATTTAATTATGTAAAAAAAAATTGGGTCTTTACTCTTTAATTGTCTTTTTAATTACCAAGAAAAATGTTTATTTAGTGATAACTAAAAGTAAAGAGAGAGAATGTGACAAGGTGACAAGAGAGAGAGAGAGAGAGAGAGAGAGAGAGAGAGAGAGAGAGAGTGGTCTTTTTTTTCATCATCAAAGGAGAGAGAGACCCACTTCAACAATGTCGCTGCAGAATCACTGGTGTTAGTGGTGGTGGGTTACAGAGTAAAGAGCTCTCTCTACTACTACTAGTAAGCAGAAGATAAAAGGTGTTAGCTTTTTCTTCAACACTTCACACCAAATAAAGCCTTTCGTTTAGAGATCAAGTGAGAAGCACTTACCCACAAAAAAAGCTTCTCCCTTTCTCTCTTTTTTTCTTTCTTTCTTTGTGTCTCTTCTTCTTGGCTTTAGACTTTTAAGAGTGAGTGAGTGAGGAAGATGGGCAGTGCTGCGCATTTCAGCAAAGAGAAGGCTCTCAGAGGGTTTCTGGTTTGGTTCTGCGTTTGGGGACTGGTCTCTCTAACATGCTCTGGGAGACTCAGTGTTTCAAGGCAGAATTTTGAAGTGCACAAACCCTTGAATCGATTGAATAACCCAGCCGTTAAGAGCTTTCAGGTTTTTTTTTTTAACCTCCATTTCCAATTTTTGTTTTTGTCTGTTTGTTTGTTTGCTTGACACCAACCTAATTGATTCAGTAATATAGCTTTCTGAGAGTTTATGAGTCGAAGATGATTACTATAAAGCCTTTAATCCCTTAACTTTGGTTCGATCGCTTAGTTGTTGTTAGTGATAAAAATGTAGGAAAAAGTTGGAAACTTGTGATTACTCCAAACTGATTTACATTTTTCTCTTGTGTGTGTTTGAAACAGAGTCCAGATGGGGACATAATAGACTGTGTTCACATATCTAAGCAACCAGCTTTTGATCATCCTTTCCTCAAAGATCACAAGATTCAGGTAATTTGTTTCAGCATTTGCCTTAAAGTCACTCTCTTTTTTCTTCACTTCAATTTTTGTTTTTGTTGTTAACATGTTATGGGGTTTTATAACAGATGAAACCTAGTTATACTCCACAAGGGATGTTTGATGATAACAAAGTGTCTGAGAAGCCAAAAGAAAGAGTCAATCCAATAACTCAGCTATGGCACCAGAGCGGAGTTTGTTCTGAAGGGACAATACCAGTGAGGAGGACAAAGAAAGAGGATGTCTTGAGGGCTAGTTCTGTTAAAAGGTATGGTAAGAAGAAGCTCCGTACTGTTCCTCTTCCCCGATCTGCTGATCCTGATCTCATCAACCAAAGTGGTCATCAGGTAGACTTTAGTGATAGCTACCTATATACCTTAGTGTTGTGTGAAATCTTGATCTGAAAGTTCTCCTTTGTGTGTGTTTTTGATCTGGTTATAGCACGCTATAGCTTATGTGGAAGGAGGCAAGTTTTACGGGGCAAAGGCAACAATAAATGTATGGGAACCCAAAGTGCAAAACTCTAATGAGTTCAGCTTGTCTCAGTTATGGATTCTTGGAGGTTCATTTGGTCAAGATCTCAATAGTATTGAAGCTGGTTGGCAGGTAAACCACCTATATATATAAAGTCATACCATTTTAACTTATCTCAAAGACACTTGTGTTTTTTAACTTCATTGACATATATAATACAAAATCAGGTTAGTCCAGATTTATATGGCGATAACAACACAAGGCTGTTCACATACTGGACGGTAAGCTCGAAAAAGTTGTATAACTTCTCTTCAGTATTTAATGACCTGAGAGTACATTATATACCTTTTGGCTAACAATTGTAATTTTAATGGATATGTCTTCTTGGAACAAAACAGAGTGATGCTTATCAAGCTACTGGCTGCTATAATCTCCTCTGTTCGGGTTTTATACAAATCAACAGTCAAATAGCAATGGGAGCGAGTATTTCACCAGTATCTGGCTTCCATAACCCGCAATACGATATAAGTATTACCATTTGGAAGGTAAGAACAGGCTTCATTTGTTAAAGCTTCTCTTAGAGTACTAGTTCTTTTAAGAGCATTCTTAAAACTCTTAGCTTTTAACTTCAAAACTGTTAACTTTATGGATCTGATTCTGTGTCTGATGAATCAAGCTAATAACTCAAGAACCATTTTCCTTGTAGGATCCAAAAGAAGGGCACTGGTGGATGCAGTTTGGGGACGGGTATGTGTTGGGATACTGGCCAAACTTTCTATTCTCATACTTAGCAGAGAGTGCATCAATAGTAGAATGGGGAGGAGAAGTAGTGAACATGGAAGAAGATGGTCACCACACAACCACACAAATGGGAAGCGGTCAATTTCCGGATGGAGGGTTCACGAAAGCAAGTTACTTTAGGAACATTCAAGTCGTTGATAGCTCTAATAATCTGAAAGAACCAAAAGGGCTCAACACTTTCACTGAAAAATCGAATTGCTATGATGTTGAGGTTGGTAAGAATGATGATTGGGGACATTACTTTTACTATGGAGGTCCTGGAAGAAACCCTAAATGTCAGTAGAGGATGAACTAAAGAAAGAATATGATTGAAGATGAAGCTGTAGAGGAACATATGTACTGGAATTTTCCTAGTGTTTGTGATAAGTGTGAAAATATCGTTTTTGTTGATTTTTCTTACACTACTGTGTTTTGGTTCTGGACATTATTTTGCGTTTTATTTTTGGTTTCTAGGTTTTGATTAGGTGATAGTTTTGGTATGGGGTTTTTATTTGTTACTTGCTTTGGAAGATAACAAGTTTGTAAGTGTGTAAGAGAGAATTTGATAGTGTCCCTCTCTTGTAGCGTAGGAGTAACCTTATGAAAGTTAAAGAAGGTTACGGACCTTATTTGTTTCCTTCGGTGAGTTTGCTTATGATGGAGGTCTGATTCACTGCACCAACTAATTATTCTGTTAATCAATGAAAATGTCATTTCAGCTTTAACTCTTTAAGTGGTTAACCAAAAGAAACACCTTTTAACCAAATATGATAATAATTAAAAATTAAGTTGTTAAATTTTCAAAATCAATCAATTAAGTGACTAACATGACGGAAAATTATATGCCAACTATTTAAATAGATGTAAATAAATTCAGACATGGAAAACAAGTATTATTATTAACATGATCTTACTAAATGACTAAATGCTAAAATATGATGCATGTAAGATTTGTCTGTTTGGTTGTAAATAAATTTTCTTGGTTTGTAAAATTAATATAATTTGTAAAAAAATGATGTATCATAAATAAAATCTTACAAAGTAAAATAACTAATTATTAGATTGGATGAATTGCCCCGATAATAATGTTTTTTTTCGACAAAAAGTTTCAATGAATACTTATGATAATATACATAATTAAAAAATTTCGATAATTACTAAATAATGTTGGAGTTAAATATTGATACGCCGGAAAAAATGATACGCCAAATCAAGTATCAAATTCGATTAATAACAAAATTAAAAGTGGGAAATAAGAGAGAAAAGAAAGAAAAAAACACAATAATATGGGGTTAGGCCAAATCATGTTACTTGGAGCACATGGAACCATCATCTAGTTTCCATCTTCTATACCTATAAGAAACAACTAAAACAGCTCATTGCTTCTCTCATATCTCTCTCTACTCATTTCACAAACACAAAATTAAAAATTTATTAAACATAGTATTATGGACAAACCTCATAGAGATGAATTGTACCAAGAGAGGAAAGAAGATCATTCGGGGAAAGAAATTAACATTCATTGAATGAGCACACTTGACAATTTGAAACCTAACTTTTCAACAAGTAACTTACTCACCAAAGTTTGATGAATTTATTAACAAATAAATTAAAAATAATAATTCACCGTAATTGATAAAAAATAAATATTACCGTCCAAAATAGTGCGCACTGCTCTTTCCAACTATTGTTTCTTCCTTTTTCCAACTATTTATTTACATAGTTGATGAACTAAAACCTTTACGTGTCTTAAATCAATTCAATAGTACAACATAACACATTTCTTATATAACTTTCTAACGATTAAATTACATTTCTTAGTGGGATATATAATAAAGTATTAACAACATTAAAATTAAATTATTCACATGCGTTGGTGTAAAGTGACATGTACACACTTGGCCTTACATGCGTACTCGTGCATATAAACCACTAACAAATGTAATTCACAAGCCACACATCAAAAACGACAATAAGCACCAAGAAAGTTTTCAACTCTCTTCATTGCTCTCTCTGAGTTTCAAATCCAAAAAAAAAAATTACTATAACAATGGAGGCAATGAAGATGAAGCTTTTCGTGGCGGTTTTGGTTGCTATGATAGCGTTCTCCACGGTTCAGCAGACGGTTGCAGCGGTTGACGCTCCGGCTCCTAGCCCTACCTCCGATGCTTCCTCAGTTATCCCTACTTTCTTGGCCTCCGTAGCGGTGATGGCCTTTGGGTTCCTCTTTTAAGAAGTTTCTTTCTTAAACTTGCTATTTTAAGTTTAATTGAATTTGAAGTCAAATCAACTAATTGATGTTTAAGTCCGGTTCTTGTTTGTTGTGTCTCTTTCAGTTCTTGACATCTTGTAGTTGATTGTTATGTTGGTCATGTTTGATCTCTGTGTATCTCTCTATTATGTATCGTTGTTGGATTTGACATAATTCGAATATCAATAATCATTTATCATTATTTATTAGTATTATTTTTTAATTATATTTTTTTCTTTGTATATTTTAATTTCAAATTAAAAATCTTAAATGTAGATATGATGCAAACAGAAACTGAGAAATTTGCATATACCGTTAAGCTGGATCTATCTGGATGTGTAATCTTAAATCTAAAAGCAATTGAAAGCTGCTAATATGCTTTTCTTTTGTGGAGTGAGAGCGGACAAAAAGCAAATACCTTTCAAGCTTTCACATGGGATATTTTTTTTTGGCTCAACATCACCTTTCATTAACCAAAATATTACAACCAAATCCAAGGCACATTACATTCACCTCAATAGAATTGGACCAAATGCAATGGTTGATCAAGTACAACCCTGGAACACTAAGCGATCCAACGCTACCTAATCGAGAACCATTGCATTTTCTGACCACAATGAGATAGATAACACACCACAACTCGGAGTGAAATCATCTCTTAAACCACCTAAATTAACCTAATGACACGAAAACAAATACTAACACAGAGAAAGCCAAAACTAATACTGAAGAACAAATCAAAACCAAGCTATAAGATCCTCATGATCAGCGTGTAGAACTTGTCCCAATAGCATCAACACCAAGAGGCGCATCATCAGAAAAGCTTGGAATTCCCGGCTTTCAATGTTCCGGTCCTAAACCTAAAACGGATAATACATCCGACTGAACCGACCAAGAGACAAGCACAACCAGCAAGAGCTAAAGCTTTTCCATACTAATCATACAAGACCACAATGCTAAACGATTCAAGATAAGGAATTGAAGCACATATTAACATATCATCACCTCACGGTGCGTATCCGGATTGGCCATGTCTCAACTGCTTTGTTATCTTGCATCTTGGTCGGAATGATACCGGAAGTTAAGGAAGCTCTCAAGTGAACGTCGGCTTTGTGGGGATCCGCAAATCTCGGTCACCGACACATCTTGAAGTCTCCTCGACAACCTGAAGACGCTAAGACCCGACTCGACCAAATACCTTCGAACAGCTAGCTTCTCTGGCGAAAGGTAGAGAAAATCGGATGGTCGCGATCCAAATTACAGATTCGAAACCCCAAAACTGCAAGAAAGGACGCCCAGAGCAGCTACGAACTACCACCAGTCACTGGAGATGAAAGCGAGCCGAGATCTCGTCTTCCACCACACCGGCATGGCGCTTCAGTGGACTGCTCCTTAGCACGCCGGAGAGGAAGAGAACGGGTCACCTACTACTACTACGACAACAAAAGACAAAGAAAAGAAGGAAGCAGAGCCCTCTCACACCGCCGGCGAAAGCCTAGAGCGGCGAAGAGGCAAAATGGAAGCAGGCGGCGGCAGCTGTAGATCTAGAGTTTTTGGTTCTTTTGGAGACGTTGTTCGTTTCACATGGGATATTTTTGAAGCAAAAATGCAAATCTTTTAACTTATTTTAACCCGAAATAAAAGAGTTTCTAATTTGTTTGGTATATTGACGCATGTTTAACCTTCTACCAACAAAGTCGTTTTCCTTTGATTCGATACACAATACGAAACCTTTTTTTTTGATGATTTTTTTCGTATTGGTTCGGTGAAAATATCAAGAGAAACTAGAGCCGGATCCGCGCTACAACGCGGGGGAAAATACTAATATTATTGAAACTGATGATCATTTATAATGCGGTGTATTATCTTGTGCTTAAAATATATGTGTTTCAATTTACATTTTACCGTAGTTAAGAGGTTTATCTGAACTAAATTTATCTTGTGAGTATACATTTTTTTCCACACGATAATGAGATGGGATTTTAATAAAACTAAAAATTAACAACCGTAAGACGTGGTTGTCGAAACATGAACAGAGAAATAATATTATAGACAATTTATATTATAGTTGGTCGAAATATATTAATATGTATTTATTCTTCTAGATATCATATACATGAACCATATTTAAAATCTTTATTTTTAATTTATGATTTTTAATTTTGTAATTTAAAATGTAACTTAACATGTATATGTATATATATAGTTGGGTTATAATATTACAAATGTATTAATTAAATATTGGGCATGAAAGTTATTTCTAATACTTGTAAAATTGGGCTTCTTAGGCCTTTTAGTTTGATCATCTCATACCCTTCAATCTTATTCTCGA
>NC_025702.1:14951957-14969910 GCF_000633955.1 Camelina sativa
GAGAGGAAAAATGAAAGGTAAGCTCCTATAACAAATTTTTGTTTTGAATTCAACATTGGTTCTTTGCAAATGTGTAAATATTCATCAAGGAGATATATTAAGATGGCAAATTTTTGAAAGATTTGAAATGATATAGCTAGGGTTCCAAAAGTTGTTCACTAATACGAATATAATGCTCTGTTTATGTATCAGCTTCGATTCGATTGTGAGGAGAATATCGCATTTACAGTTTGTGTGTCAAGTTATTCATATCAGAGTAGGAGATTTAGAAGACTACATTTAACAGGTAAGTATTTCTATATTCTAAAGGTTAGTTTATTTAACAATTAAATAGATTAAGATTCTATAATCTTCGTTATGTATTTTTAATAATAATAACATAATAAAAAAAAACTAATTCTTTGCTCATTTATTTTAAAATTCAACATGAAATGAAAACATACGAATATGTAGTTAAAAATAAACAAAATGATTCTTCAGCAATGCAAAACACGCAAAAAATCAACCTTCTAATAATCCTCTTGCCACACATGCTTCCTTGTACGATGGATATACAACTCCATCATATGTCCTCAGATCTTCGTCACTTATTGGCCCTTTAAGAAAACGAAAAAGTAGTTTGATGCATAAGTTACCTTTAAAGTTACTTGAAATAGAAGTTGTTCTTCGATTGTTGATTGTCCTTTTCCTTCTGTCAAAGCATTTTCCTTTAGGATTCCATGAAAAAAACACAGGGATCTCTTTGAAAGTGAGTTGTCTTGCAACTTCACAGTTTAGGTTGAGATCGAACCAAGCCTTAAGCATTGGATCTTTGATATCTTTTTTTCTTTCGGTCTTAGTCATAATGAAAATTGAAAAGATTTGCTTCGGTGCTGATTCATGGAATGTATAAGGTAAAGAATAAGTTGTAAATTTTTAGGGTTTTGATATTGCTATTTTTTTCGTAATTGATCTACAATACTTTATTTCCTACATATTGGGTGTGGATATTCTCATATAACTAATACACCACAACAATAGGAAAGAAAGTATTCTCAAATATCAAGAGTATTACTAAGTACTGATTTTTTATTTAAAAATGTATTTGGAAATAAAACTGTGATATTAAAATATTTGAAATAAAGAATAAATATTTTTGTGTACATTATACTATTAGTTTTTTTCAGTGGTTTTCCAAATTTAAGGACTTTTGAAATCAAAATAAGCTTCAATTTAAACTTATCAATAAAAGTTATCAATATCATAAAATAGTGTGAATAAATGTTTTAAAAAAATGGACAGAAATAAATTTAATATGATCTTTCTTTTTATAAATTTTGAAAAACTTCCTTGAACACGACGTTCATTGTTTGCCTCTGAATCTGACCATCTTCGTCAACAATAAGAACTTTCAATCATTTCTTAGATGTCACCCTAGATAGCGCCACATATAATTGCCCATGGGAGAATACATGTCTAGGCAAATATAATCCAACTTCATTCAATGATTGCCTTTGACTCTTATTGATTGTCATAGCAAAAGCTAGAGCTATAGGAAATTGCATGCGCCGCATTTTGAATGGTAGCTTCGTATCAGATGGTTTGATAAATGTCTGAGGAATCAACACCAAATCACCACTTCGATCCCCAGTAATAACCATAGCTTCCAAAACATGATCAGCCATCTGTGTAATTTGAAGCCTTGTTCCATTGCATAATCCACCTTTAGGATCTAGATTTCTCAACAACATAATAGGATCTCCGACTTTTAAACTCAAATTATGATTTGGTAATCCTGACATTCTTATACTATTTAAGAAGTCAGGAGTGAATATCAGATTATCTGTTGAGTCTAAATCAGTTGGATCGATACTATCACAACTAAGATAACTTCTCTCTTCACCTACATAACTATGAATTAGTCCCCAATGCATTTTAAATTTTTATAACTTAAAAGGAACAACGATATAATGATATTTCTAATTATTAGATAATATAATGAGAATGATAATCGTACCAGGTAACTTGTCAAGCATGATTTGATTGATAGTATTAATGTCTTCATTCCTCGGTGCTAAAATTGCCCTCTCTTGAAAAAATTTAGGATCCTTCTTCGTTTGCAACAACTTAACATCCCCATATATTGATCTACTGATTGCTTCTATGGGATCATCAACATATGTTATTAAAAACTCAGCAGGGATATCTATTACAGCCTCTCCATCATTCGGTTCTGCAACTTTCCCATCTCCGACATCTAATATCCACTTTGAAAACTCCTCAATATGTTTTGCCTCAACTTCTGTTAAATTTTCATTTAGTAGACGCATGTTCTTGGTTAGCTTCAATACCTTGCAATGCTCCCATAAATAAGATGCATTAAGGATGACAAAACAATCTCTGCTCGTCCTGCACCATTAATCACATGTAGGATTTGTCTGAAATCTCCCCCAAAAACAACCACCTTACCACCAAAAGGCTTCTTGCATCCTTTTCCAATACAGTTATTCAGGCTTCTATCCAAATTCTTAAAACAATACTTGCTCATCATTGGAGCTTCATCCCATATAATTAGGGAAGCCACATCCATTAGATTTGCAACATCATCATTAGGATTCATGTTACATGATGTACTATCATCAAGAGTGATTTTTATTCGAAACCTGGAATGTGCTGTCTTGCCACTAGGAAGTAAAAGAGACGCAATTCCACTTGAAGCTGTATCAATGACAATCATTCCCTTATACCTAACACCCGCAGATAAAGTCTTCCAGATGAATGTTTTACGTCTGCCACCAGATCCGTAAACGAAAAACACTCCTCTTTTGTCATTCAATACATCATCCAAAATCTCATCATAAATTCCTTTCTGCTCCGAAGTTAACATCTTAACCCATTTATCATGATTTTGTTTTTCCTCCTCCTTGTTGTATTTCATCTCTTCTACAATCAAATGATTGGAATTATCAATTGTTTCTCTTGACGGCTGAGGCGTCTTTTCAATGGTAGATAATGACCCACCACTCATCAACATTACCTTCTCTATTTCAATCAAAGTATAATTCCTTTTGTCGGCATCTGTTAGGTTTAAATCTGCAAATGTTCAACCAAAAAAATGAGGAAAATCAACACATAATAATCTTAGATTGAAGTGGAATTATACTTCTATTGAAATAATCTTAGATTGTGTCTTTATAATAATATAAAGATCTTATTAAAAAAAAAAAAAACAAAGCAGAATAGTCTAATACAAACCTGGATTGTTATATTCTTATCTTTTCTTTGTCTCAATGTCTTCAGAAAGATGTATCAATGTTTCTTCCCAAACATGTTCTGGTTGTGATAGATAATCTGACAAAATCATATTCGCAAATAGATTACGTAGCTGAGGACCGAAACACCACTGCGATGCATCCACAATGCTGTTTATAAAGATCTGATCATCATCTAGAATACCCCTTGCAAAACATGCTTCTTTATACGTTTTATAAACTACACCCTTGTAAGTTTTTAAATCGTCAAACTATTTAGGTCCACGAACTATATTTAAGAGGATTCTCATGAAATACTCAGGCTCCATTCGTCTTGGAACATAGTCAATCCTACCAAGTGAAAACCCTCTCTTCCTAGCATTCCATTGTTTTTTATTTCCCTGCCAAGTAAAGTGAGCTGGTATCTGGGCATAAAGATACTGATTAGCATCAGGGTTGATAGTATTCAAGTAGAACCAAGCTGTCAATTGTGAATCCTCATTGACAACCTTCTCATTGACAGCCTTATTCAATTTACCTTCCTACAAATATATAAGAAGTAATTACGCATTATGGAATCTAATGAATGTGCTATATTGTAATAAACAAATTAGACAATATATACAAAATTTACCTTATTGTACTCAATGATTTCTGCAATTGTTCTTCTTTCGAAATATTTGTAAAATTCAGCCTTCAACACAACTTTTTCCTCCTTAGGTACAGATTCTTTGATTGTCAAGGCAAGCCCATCCTTAGGCAGACTATTAAACCCAAATGTGTTGTGTAAAACAGTATATTAGAAGCTTACAATGTCACATAATAATAACTTACTTTGTAGAAATATAATTATAACTTACTTTTCACAAAACTCTACAATCTGAGGCAAATATGGGGNAAAAAAAAAAAACAAAGCAGAATAGTCTAATACAAACCTGGATTGTTATATTCTTATCTTTTCTTTGTCTCAATGTCTTCAGAAAGATGTATCAATGTTTCTTCCCAAACATGTTCTGGTTGTGATAGATAATCTGACAAAATCATATTCGCAAATAGATTACGTAGCTGAGGACCGAAACACCACTGCGATGCATCCACAATGCTGTTTATAAAGATCTGATCATCATCTAGAATACCCCTTGCAAAACATGCTTCTTTATACGTTTTATAAACTACACCCTTGTAAGTTTTTAAATCGTCAAACTATTTAGGTCCACGAACTATATTTAAGAGGATTCTCATGAAATACTCAGGCTCCATTCGTCTTGGAACATAGTCAATCCTACCAAGTGAAAACCCTCTCTTCCTAGCATTCCATTGTTTTTTATTTCCCTGCCAAGTAAAGTGAGCTGGTATCTGGGCATAAAGATACTGATTAGCATCAGGGTTGATAGTATTCAAGTAGAACCAAGCTGTCAATTGTGAATCCTCATTGACAACCTTCTCATTGACAGCCTTATTCAATTTACCTTCCTACAAATATATAAGAAGTAATTACGCATTATGGAATCTAATGAATGTGCTATATTGTAATAAACAAATTAGACAATATATACAAAATTTACCTTATTGTACTCAATGATTTCTGCAATTGTTCTTCTTTCGAAATATTTGTAAAATTCAGCCTTCAACACAACTTTTTCCTCCTTAGGTACAGATTCTTTGATTGTCAAGGCAAGCCCATCCTTAGGCAGACTATTAAACCCAAATGTGTTGTGTAAAACAGTATATTAGAAGCTTACAATGTCACATAATAATAACTTACTTTGTAGAAATATAATTATAACTTACTTTTCACAAAACTCTACAATCTGAGGCAAATATGGGGTTAGTTCCATTAAAGATATGTCATAAGCATTAGAGGCAGATCTTTGACCTATTATAGACGAGCAGTGTAAGTTTACTAAAATAGTCTAGAAAGATAAGCCATAAACATATTTACCTTTGAAAGAATTGATTTTAGCAAAACGCAACAGACAAATGACTTGAGTTTGACCATTGTTTTGGCAAGCATCTAGAATTCTCTCAGCAAATACATCCCAAAGAGTACATGATAGACGTACATCGCTACATAGAAGAAAAGAAAGCATGAATATCTATAGAATATAAGTCGTTATAGTAAGAGAATAAATTACCATATGTCTCTGAGTTCAAACTCAAGTTTCTTCTTGTCCTTCTCATTGACTTGGTGGATTTTCAGTTCACCGACATTGACAACTTGACCAACAACATCTGTTCTCATTCAAATATTTTAACAAAAAATTTGGTTGTACTTACCAACCAAAATGTTCTCATTCAGTGTAGTGTCGTCCCTAATATCTTCAAAGTCCACCAGTTTCAGGAATATGTCATCAGACAACGATGCACATGGGAAGATAGAGGTCGTGTTGATCAAAGACATGCGATAAACATGGTTTGTAACCCTATATTTTCCCACTGATTTAGTCAATGAGAAAGTTTCAATGATAACCCATTGACCAGGAATAATCAGCCTCTGGAACTTTTCCCACTGTGGGTTTTAAGTGTTGCATGGATGAGGGTACCCTATTTTAATAGATAAAGGTATTAGATCTTTAAAAAATAAGCATTTATCGTAATATGACTTTAAGTATATGTGAGTAGAAGAGTTTAGTAAGCTTACAGAAATATCTGCTAAAACCATTTCTATGGTATCTCCCGAAAAGACTGTATTCTGCTTCCAAGAGTGAATGATTTTGACTTGTATTCTCTAATTTTTTTTTGAATGGTTTGATTGACAGTAAATCAGTGGTAGCAGCGACGACATGAGCCATTGCAGAAAGGTTGGTAGTAGAGATAAGGGAAGAGATTTGTAGGTATGATGATTGAAGCTTTGCTTCCTAACATTGTATTTATAGAGATGGCTAGACGTATACTAAAGTAGGTATTTTCTAGATCTATAAGTTTGGGAATATTCTCTGTTAGCCGATTATTAAGCCAAATCGAGTAGAAAAATATTTTGGAGAATATATTGTTTGTATCTGTGGCTTAGGAATAAATTCTGATCATATACTGTTTAGGAAATATAATAGGTGTATTACGTGTATAATTCTGATCATATACTGTCTAGATCATGAGATTTTTTTTGTTTATTAGGAGATTGATATCTGCAAAATTGATTGCTGAGATTGAATAGCATAACAATAGAATAATTTTTGTGCGTTATTTGCGTGATAAGGAGATAATTTAGAGATGTTTTTAGTTTTCCAGTTGAGAGAAATCAATACCCATTAAGATTCTGAATCGTGATTACCCAATACCCAAAAAAAATCGAAAAAACGTTGAAACCGAGTAAAGTCGGATCTAATTATCCGACTGTCTAATTTCGGGTTATTTCTTTTATTTTGATCTGACCCAGTTAATTGTTAAGTTATATTTGACCTTGTTCTCTTTGTTTTAATGTTGTTGGCGTAGAGGCATTTTTGGTTGAAAGGCTCTTTTTTATTATAGTAAAGATTAAGTGGCTTTTGATAAATAAGTTAATTCCGGCCCTACAAGTATAAACTAATTGCATTAGTTTTATTTCCGAAAAAAAATCAAATAAATTCATTAATGGGCCTCCCAAAAATTTTGGGTAAGGCCTTAAGCAATACAAAGGTCCAACAGATACAAAGGACAACATAGAGGATATGGGAAATTGGACTAATAAGAGGACTAATTCTCCTTTATTTGCGTAATTAAAGAATAATGAAAAAATAAAACCTTCAGTCCTCTTATTTGGTTTTCTTTTCCCTGTTTGATATGACTTCCTTCTCTTGACCACATGAGCATCGTTTTGCTTCACATTAATTAGTGACTTTGCGGTTAACGATTCGCAAGTAAAGGTGTGCTAAAGGGATTGTTCATCAGTCATCACAAAGACAAAGTCTGGCAAAGACATATATAGATGTGCTTAAGAAAACAGAGCACTATGGCTTCACTTGCTACGATTTGCTGAGGTACGTCCTCACGCATGATTTTATCAGTCAATCACTTATAAAGATGTTCTTACGATTCCAGAAGTCGTAACTTAAAATAATTTGCTAGATGAGGCCAAGACTCGCAGTAAAGATGTTCTTATTGAGCACGGCACGATGCCTTTTTGTTATTGTTTACATTTTTGTATTCTTGAATCATTCACTTGTTCAGTTACTAATGTGAAATCATCCAACCTTGATATTTACTCTGTCCAGGTAAGGACGAAGAGATGAAGAGTTAGCTTGACCAAACAGCCGAGGTAGTTGGAGATGGTGCTGTGAAGTAAGTGCTTATTCTATGCAAATGATGCATCCTTATGAAAGTACTATTTTTTTTCTGAAAAATGTTTGTAATGATAGCGAAGGCAGCACCAATGGGTTGGATGTTCTTTAAGATGGTTCAGATAGTTAGTTTTTTTTTATATTCTTATGGTTGTTCATATGCTCAATGCTAAGGTAACTGACACCATCTAGTTCTTTACATATAAAGAAATGCGCGCTTACTGATAAGATGTCATGAGCAGGGAAACACAGCTGTTTTACCTTCTCTACACCCATGCTCGGATCTGTTCAATCATAACAAAGTCTGGCAAAGCCATTAAGGTGTATTTTCTTGGCTGCATAATCTCAGATTTACTTGGCTTATATAGATTCTTTGCGTTTCTTGAATTCACTTTGTCAACATCTTGTTTTCATTGTTGCAGACAGGAAATCTAGTGGTGGATCATGCAGATGAAAGAGCACTAGGACTTCACTTGCTACAATTTGCTGAGGTAGTTAGGCATTAATATTGATTCAGTCAATAGCGCTGTTTTGGTTTTTCTTTAATGAAAAAGATCATATACAAATACTATTAGATCAATGCTGTGAATGATTTTGCAGGTATATTTTCAAACATTCTATTACTAAGGATATTGATTCTTTATGCATAAATCAAACTATGATGGTCTGATTCTTAACTTAAACAAATGGTCCATTATAAAAATTTGTCAGGTTACTGGATCGGAACAAGAGACAAGCCGTCTCTTCTTACTATGTGAAGCAACATCATAGTTATGTGGAACTGCTTCCACCTTCTCGGAATCACTCCTGTTTACAAGCTTTTGATACATACAACCAAACGACCCCCAAANNCCCCAAAAAAAAAAAAAAAAAAAGGTATAAACAAGTCTAGTCTACACAATTAAGACAACACTGGAATCTTGTTATGTTACTGAAACCGATTTTGGTGAAACCGTAAAAAGGGTTAAAAACTTGTGGGGAAAAAAAGACTAATGTTTCTCTGAGATTTTCTAATGTTTTCTTCTGGAAAGACAAGAGAGAGTAGAGGAAGTTGTTTTGTTGTTGTGTTTCTTGGAGATGGTAGCTTTAGGACTATAAACCCTTTTGTAGCTTTGATCTATAATTCCCCCAGTACTCCTACATGTCTTTCTTCTTGCTCCATAGTTTCTGTTTTTAAACCCTCTCTTCATAAGATCTTCAAGGCTTTTAACATTTGCTAGTGATGTAAATGATTGAGACCTTCCTTCATAGAACTTTGATAATCCCCTCCTGAGAGATAATAAACAAAACTTTTGTTATTACAAGAAAACAGAACAGAGATGAACCAAACAAGTATGAAATGAGCAAAATCTTTTAGATCCCATTAGGTATTTAAAAGCTTTTTAAAGAAGAAGATTGTTTTCTTACTTGATAGGGAGATGTGACATGAGGTCGGAGAGATCTTCAAGAGGTCCATTAGAAGAAGATGAAGAAACATCATCATCATCATCATCATCATCCTCCTCTGTTAAATCAGATGAAGAACACATGGAAGATAATGAACAAGAAGATGAATCTTCTTCTTCTGAGAATGTTCTTGAAACTCCTTGAACAATGTCTTCTTCTTCTTCTTGGATTGGATCTTGATAGATCATGTTGCCCGCCATTTGCTTCAGATTCAGATTCATATGAATATTCATTTTTTTGTTTTAAACAGAAGAGAAGAGATACAAAGTTGTTTTTGTCAAAAAAAAAGGATGGGAGAGTTGTGTGTTGTTGTTCTAGAATTGGAAACACAGAAACATGAGTTCTGTTTTGAAGATTGACATCATCTACAAAATATATACAAATGGGATATGTGAAGAGGTTTTTGATTTATTTCTTTATTTTCAAAAAAAAAAAAAAGAGGATAAATATATATTTGTGTGGGTATTACTTACGTGCAAGCCGTGGATAACGTTGACCCTTTTAAAATAATTGAATTTCTCACTTTTCAAGTTTTATCTCCAAATTGTTTTTTGTTATTATTATCTCATCGCATATGTTAATTGCTATTATTGTGTTTTTTTTTTTTTTGTGGTATGCGGTTCTCATTCTATGGGCAGTCAGCATCATATCACAGCTTTTTGCTTTATGTTTTTTGTTTTTCTGAATACACTTTTGCCCTTTAATTTGTTAATTTATTAGATATTATTATACCTTTTCTATAACATTACAAAGATTATATACACCATAAACTTCTAAACGACTATGGTTAGTAGTTTTTGTAGTTTGATAAAAGATAAAACATACGATGTTCTTGGTGAGAAAATATAGCGATTTACCAACAAAACGAAAAGATAAACTAAGTGATTAGGTGTAAAGATTTGCACACAGAGGATCCCTAAAGAAAAATATTTTAAAGGTCGGTTAGTTCTAATTAAAAAAATAATAGTACTCGAGTAGTATTATATTTTTATGGATTAGATTTGCTTAGGAGAGTTTTCAATTCCCTATAAGAGTGACTAGTAGGCATAAGAGGATAAGACTCATTCTTTTAAAACATATCCGTATCATGTCCTCGTCACACCTCTCTATCCTTTTAGTCCTTTACCCTTTTTATTTTAATTTCTGATTTTGTTAATTGGACCGTACTTTTTTTTAGTTCCCATCACTAATAATATTGACTTTTCACATTTTTATGCAAAGTTAATAAAGCAATTACGCTGTATATCCTTAAAACCAAGAATCTTGTCCGTCTTTGAAACAACTTTTTCCCGACACATTTAAAAAAAAACGGCTTTTTATTTTTCTTCTTCATATATAGAGGATAATATCAAATTATCAGTTATTAAATTTCAAACAATTCAACTTAAAAATTGATGAAACATTCAATATTCTTCACTTTTTTTTTTATAAAATGAATATAAACATTACTACAAATTAGAAGTGTCCTTTGATTTTTTCTTCTAATATAATACGAATAAAAAAACACTCATTTTTTATTTCAAAGATATATTTCGAAGTTTCAATATTGCATGAAATTACAAAACAAAAGTGCAAAAAATGAAAAAAGAAAAAAAAAAGCGTTATAGTGCGATTCAAGTTGATAACCAAAATATCCTACGCGCAGATCTTAGATATATAAAGCGCGTGTTAATTGAGTCTGTAGACTTTATAGCCCATCTAAAATGGCCCAATCTAGCAAGAGCAGAATTTGCATGACATAAAAACGACACCGCATTGGCAGTTAGAAGTTTCTGCTAACACTATTTTAACTATTACATTATTGGCAAAATTCAATATATTAACTTATATAAAAATCAAAAATTAAATAATTCAAATACTCTCCATAATTCTAAATAACGAATATTAGAATTAATAAGTTAAATTAGGAGTAGGATTAGGAAATTAATTTTTCTTGGTATCTTATTATATAAAGTTGGGTTTTGCAAGTTAGTCATTAACAAGATTTGGACATATATCAAGTTATCAATTTGAGATTTTGACATGTGCAAATATTTAATAGGAAGAATTTGATTACAACAAAAAGAAAATATTTTGTTTTAAAAAATATTAATAAAGTAAAAAGATAATTATAAAAAATTTCAGAACTTAGAAAAAAACAAAGTTTTTTGAAACAATTATAAAGAGATTATATATATATATATATATATATATATATTTCATAAATTCGAAATTATAATATTATTTACTTATTTTTAATTTTAAGTGATTAATTATTAAAAAAATAGAAAAAAGGATTAAGGAAAATATACTTTTGATTATTAATTCTAAATTTTGTACTCACTTCTATATAATCAAAAATCGTCTCATATTTAAATAATTTATTTAAAAACATTGTTTTCAACTTTGTTTAATTGGGAATATATTTTAATGGGAAGGTAAATTTTTCTTATTTTCTTAAACCAAAATTTTCTACTACTTTCTCATTTTTTCAGTTGGGAATAAGTAAGATTATTATGTTGACAAAAAAAAAAGATTAATATATGAGTCATCTTTTTCTAATACTATATTTTAAAATTTATTGTAGTATTTTTATATTGTTTCAATTTATATTTTAATCATTGAATGATTTGGGATTCATATATTAACATGCTTATAATTTTCTATTGTTTCTTTAATTATGCCAAATTTTTTTTTTTTCAATTTCTCAACCTTGATTGGTTGGTCATAAACCCTTCTTTTTTTTGGCAAACATAATTGTTACCATTATTCATTCAATCCCAAAGGGAGATAACGAATAGAAGCTCATCAACCTAATGAATTGATAAAATAGGTTAATCAAACACAAGCGTACAACAAACATAGATTGAAAAAATAAATCGTTGTTGATAGATCTATAGGAGCTCAAAGACTCTGACACCCTGGTTTGCGAAAATGATTAAAAAAATTAATTTAGCCACATACGTCACCAAAAAGCACTTATTTTTTCATTCAAGGGTCTTAAGAGAACTTCATAATGGGTGACCTTTCTGGAAGTGATTGTCGAAATTGTACGAGTGAGGACAAAACACAAGAAAATATCATTTGTTGATTTGTAAGGTCGGCAATCAAGTTTTTAAAGACTTCCAGACGTAACAAACCGGCCATCGAATATGGGTTGGTCCACAAGCCGAGAATAGATGTAGAGCCCACTTGGGAAGGTGTGCCCATGGACTGAGAGTAGACATGGACTCACTAAACAATGTGGCGGTTGAAACATTACAGAGACAGAGGCTACATCATGATGTGTCAAAGACACTTCCACGAATACATTGAGAAATTTAGCATTAGTTACTATCAAAAGATTTTGTGACGATTGAAAAAGGTTTTGATGTTTATTGGTCATTGGAGCAAGCTATTTTGAGATAGCAAAAAGACANGAAGCTCATCAACCTAATGAATTGATAAAATAGGTTAATCAAACACAAGCGTACAACAAACATAGATTGAAAAAATAAATCGTTGTTGATAGATCTATAGGAGCTCAAAGACTCTGACACCCTGGTTTGCGAAAATGATTAAAAAAATTAATTTAGCCACATACGTCACCAAAAAGCACTTATTTTTTCATTCAAGGGTCTTAAGAGAACTTCATAATGGGTGACCTTTCTGGAAGTGATTGTCGAAATTGTACGAGTGAGGACAAAACACAAGAAAATATCATTTGTTGATTTGTAAGGTCGGCAATCAAGTTTTTAAAGACTTCCAGACGTAACAAACCGGCCATCGAATATGGGTTGGTCCACAAGCCGAGAATAGATGTAGAGCCCACTTGGGAAGGTGTGCCCATGGACTGAGAGTAGACATGGACTCACTAAACAATGTGGCGGTTGAAACATTACAGAGACAGAGGCTACATCATGATGTGTCAAAGACACTTCCACGAATACATTGAGAAATTTAGCATTAGTTACTATCAAAAGATTTTGTGACGATTGAAAAAGGTTTTGATGTTTATTGGTCATTGGAGCAAGCTATTTTGAGATAGCAAAAAGACATGAACATTTTCTCTCCACACAGGATAAGGGCAGAGCCGAGGTTCTCTCTATGGTGGAGAAGGTTGGACACAAGGTTATCTACCCAACAAAGAAAGGTGGGGGAGGTTGGACGCAAGGTTATCTCTCTAAGGGAGGAAGGCGGAGCCAAGGTTCTCTTNTTGTTGATAGATCTATAGGAGCTCAAAGACTCTGACACCCTGGTTTGCGAAAATGATTAAAAAAATTAATTTAGCCACATACGTCACCAAAAAGCACTTATTTTTTCATTCAAGGGTCTTAAGAGAACTTCATAATGGGTGACCTTTCTGGAAGTGATTGTCGAAATTGTACGAGTGAGGACAAAACACAAGAAAATATCATTTGTTGATTTGTAAGGTCGGCAATCAAGTTTTTAAAGACTTCCAGACGTAACAAACCGGCCATCGAATATGGGTTGGTCCACAAGCCGAGAATAGATGTAGAGCCCACTTGGGAAGGTGTGCCCATGGACTGAGAGTAGACATGGACTCACTAAACAATGTGGCGGTTGAAACATTACAGAGACAGAGGCTACATCATGATGTGTCAAAGACACTTCCACGAATACATTGAGAAATTTAGCATTAGTTACTATCAAAAGATTTTGTGACGATTGAAAAAGGTTTTGATGTTTATTGGTCATTGGAGCAAGCTATTTTGAGATAGCAAAAAGACATGAACATTTTCTCTCCACACAGGATAAGGGCAGAGCCGAGGTTCTCTCTATGGTGGAGAAGGTTGGACACAAGGTTATCTACCCAACAAAGAAAGGTGGGGGAGGTTGGACGCAAGGTTATCTCTCTAAGGGAGGAAGGCGGAGCCAAGGTTCTCTTCATGATGGAGGAAGTTGGACGCAAGGTTCTCTCCATAAGGGAGAGGGCGGAGCCGAGATTTTTTCCGTGGCGGTCATACATTATTGTGATGAGACATCATTGATTAGTATATTATGTTATCTAGAAACACATTAAGCCAACTATTTTACTTTCACTTTANGGGTTGGTCCACAAGCCGAGAATAGATGTAGAGCCCACTTGGGAAGGTGTGCCCATGGACTGAGAGTAGACATGGACTCACTAAACAATGTGGCGGTTGAAACATTACAGAGACAGAGGCTACATCATGATGTGTCAAAGACACTTCCACGAATACATTGAGAAATTTAGCATTAGTTACTATCAAAAGATTTTGTGACGATTGAAAAAGGTTTTGATGTTTATTGGTCATTGGAGCAAGCTATTTTGAGATAGCAAAAAGACATGAACATTTTCTCTCCACACAGGATAAGGGCAGAGCCGAGGTTCTCTCTATGGTGGAGAAGGTTGGACACAAGGTTATCTACCCAACAAAGAAAGGTGGGGGAGGTTGGACGCAAGGTTATCTCTCTAAGGGAGGAAGGCGGAGCCAAGGTTCTCTTCATGATGGAGGAAGTTGGACGCAAGGTTCTCTCCATAAGGGAGAGGGCGGAGCCGAGATTTTTTCCGTGGCGGTCATACATTATTGTGATGAGACATCATTGATTAGTATATTATGTTATCTAGAAACACATTAAGCCAACTATTTTACTTTCACTTTAGCATAATTACTATCACGAATACATTGGGAAATTTAACATTAGTTACTATCAAAAGATTTTTTTGTGAAGTTAGAAAATTGTTTTTACGTTCATTGGTTGTCGGAACAAGCCATTTTGAGATAGCAAAAAGACGTGAACATATTTTCTCCACATAGGAGGAGGGAAGAGCCGAGGTTTTCCCTATGGTAGAGAAGGTTGGACACAAAGTCATCTCCGCAAGGGAGGAAGGTGGAGGAGATTGGACGCAAGGTTATGTTTCCAAGGGAGAAAGGCGGAGCCAAAGTTCTCTCCATGGTGGAGGAGGTTGGACGCAAGATTCTCTCCATAAGGGATGAAGGCGGAGCCGATGTTTTCTCCATGGTGGTCATACATTATTGTGATGATACATCATTGATTAGTATATTATGTCATATATTTTATAATCAAAATGTTTTTTGAGCCAACAATTTTAGTAATTAAAAAACTATGCAAAGTGAAAGTAATATACTTGGCTTAATGTGTTTATATAGACAGTTTCTAGATGGTGATAAAGAATATTTTTGTAACATACAAGAGTACATTTAGGTATAAAAAAAATACTTTTAATAGTAACATACATAAAAGATTTGTAAATGGATATAAATCAGTGTATTATAACAAAAATAAAATTTCTATATAACATACAACAAATTTTAATAAATTTAATTTCATTTATAAAAATTTAAACCTGCACATCGGGCGAGTCCTCATCTAGTTATAAATAAACTTCAGTTTTAATCACGGAACTTGATTTGAATACTAGGGTTCTTTTCTTCTTGTGCGTCTCAAAACATGGAGAGCATCGATGACTTGCCACTTGCCAGATGAACTTCTCGTGAAGATATTGTCATCGCTTCCTACGTTTAAAGAGACTATACGAACAAATTTCATATCAAAACGTTGGCAGGATCTTTGGAAACTGGTGCGGGTGTTCAATCTAAATGATGCTTTGTTTGATGATTATGATGATGATAATAATGATGGTGAGAGTTTTAAGAGTTTTGTTTATAGATGTTTCTTGTATTAAGATATTCCACATCGAGAGAATAGAGATTTGTGGGGCAATATATATAGTATATGGGTCTCTCCACTCATAGCCAATTGGTTTTGAGTTGGACCATATGTTTACTAATATGGTATCAAAGCCCATGGTAAATTTCTCTCGATTGTGGGTTTATCTGTGGATGTCCAGTCCCACAAACTTTACGCTTCAGATGTCCAGTCCCACAAACTTCACGCTTCAGATGTCCAGCCCTGAGCGTGAGAGGGTGTATTAAGATATCCCAAATCGATAGAATAGAGATTTGTGGGGCAATATATATAGTATATGGGTCTCTATACTCATAGCCAATTGGTTTTGAGTTGGACCGTATGTTTACTAATATCTTGTTTAGAAAAGCTCAATTTCTAGAGAGATTGTGTCTCAAGCTTCTAATTCCCTGTTACAACGCTTCAACCATCAATGATTGGGTTAAAACCGGAGTTACTCGATCTCTTAAAGAGCTGCAACTCAACATGTGTGGCAACAACCTAATACTGCCGAATTGCTTGGGTCTTTGTAGAACCTTAGAAACATTAAAACTCCGAGACTTGAAAATCGAGTTTTTACCGCAGTTTTTTCGTTTGCCATCAGTCAAAAATCTTCACCTTCTATCGGTTAAATTCCCGAGTGACGAATGTGTTGAAAGCCTTCTAAGCAGATGCCCTGTTCTTGAAAATTTGGTTGTAAACAAGAAAGAAGATGGCAATGTGATGATACTCAATATTAGTGTGCCTACTTTCAGGAGTTTATCGATCGATAATTCTGAAGGGGTACGCACCAACAATGCGGAGATTCACGGGTTTGTGATCAAAGCTCCTTCTTTGATGTATTTGAACATTAAGGATACATTCAGTAACTTCTTAATGTTTGAATATATGCTTGAGGTGATCACAGCTAATATCGAGGTTGTTTGTGACCAATCTGAGAAGTTCATAGGATCTCTTACCTCAATTCAACATCTTACTCTCTGTTCTCGAACTTGAAAGGTAAGAAAAAATTCTTACTCCAATAGTTTCAGTGTTTTGTTTTCCTTATGACAGTAAATAATAAATATATACTTCAATTTGCAGATTCCATATCATAGAGGTAGTTTCTTCTTCTATCTTGAACATCTAGAGCTATGTACAAGTTATGCGGGATGGTGGAATCTACTTTACAATATACTTGAAGACGCTCCAAGACTTCAATCTCTCAAGCTAGATAAGTCGGTAAGTCGTACGTAGATGAACTGTAATAATACTAACACACGTCTTTTTCTTTTTATCTCATAAACATACAAGTAGTTGTAACATTGGTAATATAACTCTCTCTAAAGTTGTTCCCAAATGCTCACTGACGCACCTCGAGATCTTGGAATGGAGAACATATAAAGGCACAAAGCCAAGTACATACTAAATAACGCTACTTGTCTAAAGAAGGCGACATTCTCAACAAGATTTCAAAACAAAAACGGCGGCATTTTATTGAAGTTAAAGTCTACGTACAGAGTTTCAAAGAGATCTCTTCTGATTTTTCAATTTCTTCGTAGACAAAGAGAGAAAGAGGAGAAAGAGAAAATAGTCGACAACTTTTTTTTTTCTTTTTTCATCCAACAGTTTTTGAACACGTCGACACCTATTAGATGCTCTCAAACCTCTTAATTAAGAGGTACTTCTTAACAATATAATGATTTTTTATTTAATTTTAATCTGATAAAACCTAAGAATTAACCTAAGAGGTCCTTTGATTTCGCCTTTGTGAAAATGTCATGATTTTGGAAATATTAAAGTTTTCACATGTAGTTAGCCTCTCGAAGCAATATACTACTAACCAACGATGACGAACTTTTAGTTTTTGTAAATATTGGTAATGGTTTAATCGATAAGAAACTACGAAATTTTAATTGAACAAAAAATCTATGAATAAAATTGCTGACATCCTATATATAATGGACCGAGGAGCCCTAGCTAATTATTTTGATAATTGATAGCTACAATGGACTTTCATATTATTCGCTGTCTCGCTGGGGATATTTAATTCATTTTTACAAACAATAAATTAATCAGATATGTGTCTGAATTATCATTATAAAAAAGGTATTGAATAAATTGGATAATTAGGAAATTAGGCTAATTACCTTTGTCGCTAGGGTTCTTAGGTGGTGACTGGTTCTTCCGCTACCTCCCGCAAACGCTGCGTTTGCGGGTGGTAGCGGTTGCTAGCGATTGGAACCAATCACACAAATCGCTTCCAGTCGCTCCAAATCGCTTCCAATCGCTTCAAACCACTGAATTTTAAAAGCTGTCTCCCGTAAGCGTTAACGGTTGCGGGCGATTGCGATTGATTTTTTTTTTTTTTTTTTTTTTTTTTTTTTT